>NC_089746.1:35704011-35776511 GCF_040412425.1 Macrobrachium rosenbergii
ACTCCAGTAAATCAGTACTAATACTCAGGTGCGCTTATCTGAATAACCTTAATCTCCCATGCATCATCACAATGTTAAATAGGGAGGGCATTATCATACATCCTAAGCAGGAATATACTTTATGGGTCTCAGTTGCAGATGTGCCTTAGAAGAAAGTAGTCGGGAGGATAAACGGAAGATAAAGTAACGACAAAAGTTTCTGAAAAATATACTTTACGGATTTACAAATATTTTCTTTATCCGAGAGAAAGTTCACTAAATGACACTTCAACAGAAGGGGGCTAAAACTCATGAAGACCTAAATTCTCATTCTAAACATGCGCGTGCGCGGGCGCACACACATGTATGTATGTATGTAAATATATATATGTATATATATATGCGTGTGTGTATGTTTGTTTATATACATAATATACAATATATATGTATGTATGTATAAGTAAATATAAAATTGTGTGTAAGCTTCACCGTCTATTTTCCGCTCTGATATGGGTTTGAAGCGATAACCGTATATAAAAAAAATGGTGCTTTTGGAAGTCGAGATGAGAAGATTGTTAATGGGGATAATTAAGATAAATTTAGTAAAAGTGCCTAGTAGACTCTATATATATATATATATATATATATATATATATATATATATATATATATATATATATATATATATATATATATATATATATATATATATATATATATATATGTAATTTTAAACTTATATTAATACATTTTCTATCCTAGCAGTTTCAACATTATCAAAGTGAGGAATAACTTGGCTGATGCCGTGAATTTAAGACAAAATAGTTTCCACGGCAAGACAATTTTAAGACTGGTTTCCTCTAGAGCGCTGTAATTCTACAAAATCATGAAAACCATCAAACTCAAGCGAACATGTGCAAACAATCTAGTTTCGAAAATGTCTATATAAATTACTGTTTTTCCACACCCATCTACGACGACAAAATCGTGCTGCAGTAATAGCACGTGGACAACTGGTGCTGAAGGGAAAGCCGAATTTCGTTGCCAAATGGTAATGGGTCTGTGAACACCTAACACTCAAAGACTGTTCTCCTTGGTGGAGATACAAACTTACCAGAAGTATAACACCAGGCGTGTATCTAAATATCTTTGTATCTATTCACATACAAAGTATAGACATACTGTATGTTCATATATCCGTGTGATGGACTGAGAAGGACTTAATCATGTGCAATAATAGTTACGCAGAATTTTAAACAGCGAAAGTTCTGAGAATTCTTTAATCTTAATTTACCTTTGACAGTGGCATAATATAACTTTTTCGAGTTTTCAGTTATATACTTTTACAATGCCAGTTAACAACAGGTTGCCATACGTGAAGTTTCCTCTGTTTTAAAAGTAATGGTTGCCAATATGACATCATCCAAATAGTACGGCCCTTTTCTATCCCAGGCCCGAAAAAATATATATGATGGCAGAAAATATATACTGTATACAAAAATAGCCGAACTGATCTCAATCTCGTTGGATGAAACAGATCGGTCTCCAAACTAATGGAAGATTTAAGTCCAGTCCAACTGAGGCACATTCAAATTCCCCTTGTTAGACATAGTAACAATTCCACCTAAACATGAAAATAAGAGCTACTGCTTTACACAAAGTTCACAATCGTTCCCATGTTCTAGGAAGAGCAGTCACAGACTACAATCCATACGGTGTATTGCAAACCGATAACTTTGCGAGTCGAAGGTATATCTATTATGTGACCATTTGTGTCAGAAAATCACGGCCATTCACAGCATGCGCGTTGTATTTATCCGCTTACATAAGGCGCTGTATATAGGAAAAATCATCTAAGCGGGAACTGGACGCATTCTGGCTAAAGCAACGCAAACATTCGTATAATCAATCAATCTCAAGTAGAACGTGTTTCGCGTGTGATTTTTGCAAGGGATTTGCGTTTGCTTAACGACTCTGCTGGGGACTGCTTGTAAACATATACTAAGATACTGAACACTTTTACAAATAGAGGTTTCAGTCATAGTTAACTATTTAAACTTCTCTGTGCGCTACCCTGTAAGAAAAGATAAATCAGAAAAAATTCGAGGATTTACTTATATACCACATGTGGGATATTTTACTATTAAAGAGTTGATACTAAAGAATCAAGTAAAAAATGCGCTGAAGTTTCTTCGGCGCAATCTAGTTTTCTGTTCAGCGCATAGTGCTGTATGAAACTCTCAGCCGCGGCCCATGAAACTTTCAGCCACGGCCTGGTGGTGGCCTGTGTTGTTGCACCCATAGCGGTACCAGATGCACGATCATGGCTAACTTTAACATTAAATGAAATAAAAACTACTGAAGCTAGAGGGCTGCAATTTGGTATGTTTGATGATTGGAGGGTGGATGATCAACATACCAACTTACAGCCCTCTAGCCTCATTAGTTTTTAAGACCTGAGGCAGACAGGAAAAGTGCGGACGGACAGACAAAGCCATCTCAATAGTTTCCTTTTACAGAAAACTAAAAAGGCGGACATGAATCCATTATATGAAGTTTATCATAACACCATTTAAATGTTACACCATTTAAATGTCAATGATAATATATTGAATTTAACCGATAGGGTAATTGCGCCTCTAAACACCCACATGCACAGCTTTTTGGTAGAGAGCTAAGCCTTGGGACTGGCCCCGCACACTCTGATCCATAGTGGAATAATGCATGAGGATTCGATCTTTGTGAACAAATGCTCACCTCCATTGCTTCCCGGCACGTGAATGGAACATAAAAAACGACTCCATCATACATACGTCACCGGTGCCTCATGGATAAGCTATAAGTGAATGCCTCAACTTGGATGAAAATGGTGATGTGTCTCGTTGCAGTAGTACGAGTATATGAAATGACTGTACTGTAAAAGGGCGTTATTTGGTTGTACTGAGATTCCGAAATCAATTCTTCGAGGTGTATGTTAAGTCCAACGCAGAGTTATACTAGTACGTATAAATGGAACATGTACATGCACAAATGCGTAGACACAAGCTATATATACAGTATACACTGTGTGTGTATATATATACTATATATATATATATATATATATATATATATATATATATATATATATATATTACAAAAATTGTCATATACAAACGTAACTCTTTTATATATATACACAAATATACATGTATGTGTATGTATGTATTTATATAGCCAATTAATTTCTGCATCAAATATCTATGTTTAAAATAAATATCCTTCTATAGCACGGACGGCAAACCCTTTCAGTTCCAACTTTCCATATAGCATCTTGGCGTAAACACTTCCGCTATTTCAGTGTCACTTAAAACTTTCATCATATATAGAATAAAAACTGATCCTCTGGGCTTCACTTTCTTCTGCCTTGTTTAACTTGAATATCAGTTTGAATTCCTGTGTTCTAGATCTTTTATCACTCCACCGGTCTAGCATTCTCATAGCCTTCTCCATGATTGATTGATTTCATGAAATTTCGGCTGTCAGAGTAAGGTAAACAAGAAAATGAGTTCAGTTCTTATATTTTCGAGAACTTAACCACATTTTGAGTCCTAAATTCTACTATCAATTATTATTCAGGAATGCTGTCTTGTTGGCACATAATAACAAGTATGTTCAGCTAATATTTTGCATAAATGCATGGGAACCACACGAGTGCATATTGCATATTTTGTTGTAGCGGTTACTCAGATAACGAAAAAACATCCCTATCCTCAATCGTCACTTAAATGAGACCGAGTTGCAGAAAAAAAAAGAAAAGCATTTCCAAACGAAATAAAAAAAAAGTACTGTTACGCGACTCAGCTATGGCGCCGACCTGGTTAAAGGTAATACAGACCTGTGGGTTCAATATGAAGAATTGTTGAAAAGTAAGTCTGCATTCCGACGCACTGCCAGAGTAAATAAAGGTCGACTGTTTGAATAAAATGCCAGTATAACATCGTTCACGCGACTTTTAGTGGATTTACTGTTTACATTCTGTAACAACGGGCATCGTGCAGAAAAACAAAATAGTAAGAGAAAAATGATAGGGGACCATCATCACACCTTCCGAAGAAAATTTACATAAAGCTACCTGTAATACTGATATTCATAGTCCCACAAGGTAAAAGTTCATTTTCACATTACAAAAGTTAAAGCACAAAAATTCCAAGATGACAATGTACTCCCAGCTCTGACTTACAAGAAAATTAGGCGCCAATCAGCACAGTGACTGGCTGTCCTCTTCGCCAATCAATTGGCAAAGCGAAGGACAAAGTTGTCAAGTATAATTTCACTCAACGGGTTTATCATTGTTATCATATCTGTTTAAATCAACATAAACAAAAGTAGAATAATAATATGGAAGAAAATTAGATTGCAGCTGTAAGAATTCATAAACTCACCTAAAGGAATGAGAGACGTGATGGTGAGTGATGAGTGTTACATGAGTGATAACATAATTAACACAACCCCTTTTGCTCTATTTCTTATTCAGATGTTATTGTGCGATCTTTTTCTTTATACAACGTTGTCGTTATATTTGGAATGAAAGTGCATAAAGTTTACAATAAAAAAAAATCGCATATTACAGCGAAATTGGCCAAATTTTGGGTACGTTCTAACCTAAGCCATTACACAAATTTTAGAATTTTTTCATCCTTATTCATTACTCATGTTGATATTGATATGGGAAGGAAAAAATGTCAACGATAAATAGCCAAGAAATCCACGCCAGCGCAATAATTTTCAATTTTGTTTTATTTTTACTCAATAATCATTTATCATGAACTGTGATTATTAAAACTGGAATGAACAGCTTTATATAGTTTATAATGTAGAGCAATATATTCTGAGCCATTGTGCTCATTAGATCCCATTTAATAATTTTTACTCATTACTTAATATATTAAAAAATCGGCTGTTGAAACTGTTGAGTAATTAGTGACTAGTGCCTGGGTGTATAACAAAAAGTTCATTCTCATCTTGACTCAGTAACCACCTTTTCTCACTCGGATTTTGTGGTCATCAATATTCGGGTAAAATAGTACTTAAGCGTTCAGTATAAATAGAAAAATATCCAAAATTTGGCTATATATATTTAATAATTTTAGATTTTTACTCGCCTTGCCTCATGCAGTAACAATTTATTACTCGTGTATTGCTCTTATTAATTCTAAAATGAAATAGTTCACGATGAATAGCATATAATTTCATATCGTTAATTCATTTTATATTTCTTATTTATCATGACTCATTTCTTATGCATTACTCAGCCAGGTGCTCATGCATTATTAATGCCGGAATCTAATGTCATGGCATAATGCATGCTTGTAGATATTATAAATTGCCAAAAATACCGTATGCATTTAAAAGTGTGAAAAAACACTTTTCTTCATAATCTATCATTATTCGTCCATTATCGTGCTTCAATATAATATGATATAATAATAAAGCCAATGTTTTCTTCGAGCACTCACAACCGGAGTGCATTTCCGACTGAAGTCCTTTGAAGCTCTGAAATTTCTTGGTCTATTGTTATTACAGTGGGGGGAGGTAACCTTGAAGAGTTGCTCTTTTCAGTGATACCAATCCCATTCCGATAGAACCAATAATACCAAAGTTATGATGTTTTGGAATTCCGACTGAAGTCCTTTGAAGCTCTGAAATTTCTTGGTCTATTGTTATTACAGTAGGACGTAACCTTGAAGAGTTGCGCTTTTCAGTGATACCAATCCCATTCCGATAGAACCAATAATACCAAAGTTATGATGTTTCGGAATTCCCAAAACTTTCAATACTTTCTTTGCAAAGTCCATCCTAGAGCCAATCTTTTCTAACGTAAACCGCCTCAAATATTAAACTAAAAACAAATAAAACTTTTAAAAGTTCTCCCTCGTTTTTTCTCTTCTTTCTTTAAACCGTATTGGCACATCTGTCTTCATTCCCTAGATACATCTGGCAATATTTCTATGGTAAAGGGAAACTGATGGACTTGCCTCCCCATATTGCTTGTTTCGTATGCTACCAAGACAAATGTTTTCTATCATTTTCTCTCTCTCTCTCTCTGATTTTTTCTCTCTCTCGCTCCAGCTCTATCTCTCTCTTTGCCTGCTCAAGTATCTCATGCATTTTGCGGACTTAAAGGAGTATCAAATGATACATTTCATTTCGATTTATACTAAAAACTTCCGAACTTATGTGTTTATGCAGTAAGAGAAACAACTACTTATCTGTGTTTCATATAATTATTCTATAATTCTCTAAGCATAGGAACACTCACGCATTCACAAGCATGTGGTTATATACGTGCTCTCTTTTTTTCCTAGAATTTACAAGAGTGAACTATACTGAACTGTATGCGAAGGAAAATTACGAGTCAAACTGTACATATTTTATCATTTTTGTAGGACTTATTTCCGCTGGGGCTTATTCAGTCATTCTTGAACATTGTTCTCACATCTAGAAAAGAATCCCTATCACTACCGGTTTAAAACAGTAGGGTCAAAAGCTTCTTTCCTAAAAATATCCATAAGTGACGCATTAAAATGTCAGCTTCAAATCTACGAAAATCACCCTATGCATTTGTATATACAAAAATTTATTTTTGGCAACATGTACGTGTGTTCTATCATTTTTACGACTATAACTACTCGTTACAGCACATTTATTCCTTTTCATTATTATTAATGCCCATCCATTCGCGTAGACTATACCAGCAATGACTACAGTCAAACTAATGAGAGAGAAATACTCTGTACTTGCTGACTGACAAGGCCCATCTTATGGGTATTATCCTCAAGGGTGAAGATATATGGGACAAAAAAGCTGAGGATAATACCAGTTGTGTATTTACACTCACAAAAATCATATGCATGCGACTGGGCTCGTTCCACTAGAATGAATGGAACTCCTGTTCTTAGCTATATACTCCAGAGCACATCAGATGGAAACCTCCTCTGCCTATCATGAGGAATTGCAGAACATTACTGAATAAAGGTCACATTCTCTACATTCGGCTATTAGGCATATAAATACCCATACAGAAGTCTTCTACAAGATAAAGGGACTGACATAATGCTCCAACAAACCCCCTCAATAGTAATGCCAACAAAGAAATCAGCTTCTATGCCAGTGAATTTTCCACATTAGATTAATCAGTAAGAGACAGACTTAAATTAGAATAGAGCTCAGTGACAACTGAGGTTAAACACCCCACATTTCCATCACCACAAGTGGACTTTTTCCAGGAAATGATGACTTCAGCATCATTCCTTATGGAAAGCTCCAAACATTCACGTCCTCCATCCTTTGAAGAGCCCATTACCACCGGCCCAAGCCATACACTTAACGTTCGCTATTCTCCTCCCCTGATTTACTTGAAACTTTTATTCCCTTTCCATCAAACACCTTACCCCATAACCACCTCCCAACAACACATTACCACAACCTCCTAACCCAGATTCCTCCCCTGAGTCACATGAAACCTATCCCCATCATTTTCAATCCCTTTATCTCATTACCTCCTAACACCAACCTATCCCCCTCCTTTCTGGCCAGCCCCTAGCAGCCATCAAGATTGAAATATATTGCCTTGGCTATATCAGAATGCAAAAAAAAAAGGAAAGCATTCGAAAACTATTGCAAAAAATCAACTAAATGTCTGTGTTGTGACTTCGACAATGCCAATACAATTGTCATGTGAAGTTAAAAAGTATACCTTAGTTTAACCAGACCACTGAGCTGATTAACAGTTCTAGGGCTGGCCCGAAGGATTAGATTTATTTTACGTGGCTAAGAACCAATTAGTTACATAGCATCGGGACCTATAGCTTATTGTGGAATCCGAACCACATTATACCGAGGAATGAATTTCTATCACCACAAATAAATTTCTCTAAGTCTTCATTGGCCGATCGGAAAATCGAACGCGGGCCCAGCAGAGTGCTGACCGAGAACGATACCAACCCGTCCAATGAGGAACTGTCATGTGAAGTACGTGCCCATATTGCTTATCCCTGACTCCTCACCACTAAGCTCCTCTATGCAGAGTTCTTCTTCTTCCCCCACCTCCGTCTCCATCCCTATGGTCCCTCCAATTCTACTTACCTTGTCCCCATCCTCATTTTCAAACCCTTTTCACACAATCGATCCATCCTCGCCTCACTATCCTTATTCTCAGCATCCTGAAGATGTCCAACAACAGCTAAATTAACAACAATAAATGCAGAATACCCACGCTCACCTATACCACGTTATTTTCCAGCATTCATCTGTAAGCTAATACCATCTCCCACCTCCCTTTGCCTAATCCATCTTTATCTACCAGTAACATCCCCCCCCCGCCCCCAACACCCCATACATACTCAGAAAAAACAACAAACATAAAGAAGGACAAAGATTATAAAATCCCTACTTGAATAGATGTTTGTAGTGAAGAAACTTATTCCCTTTTCTTCACTGGCAGTCACTTGGATGATACAGTAGAAGCTGAATTCTGCAAAGGATATTCCCATAAACTGTATTGACTGTCAACAGGGTTCGGGGGAT
Source organism: Macrobrachium rosenbergii (assembly GCF_040412425.1). Lineage (NCBI taxonomy): Eukaryota > Metazoa > Arthropoda > Malacostraca > Decapoda > Palaemonidae > Macrobrachium > Macrobrachium rosenbergii. The sequence goes on from NC_089746.1 coordinate 35,712,559, forward strand.
CAATCTTACATTTCAATTATATAACAGTTTATCAAGAGCAAAGTTTGCTGGGCACGCCCAACTAATACATAATGGTACTGGGTAACATTAACTTTCCGATGCAACATAGAGAGGAGTTGATATCCTAGTGCAAGGTGATATGTCTGCAACTAGAATATTAAACAGCTTGACTGATATATGCAACACATACGATCTAATAAGAATAACTTTTGGAAAAAGGCACGTGCAGTTAGAAGAAAACACTCTTGATATAATTTTCACATACATTCATAACCTGCTATGTAACATTTCAACGCTACTCTCACCGCTATTAACAGTATATGGTAACACACATACTGTTTGACTAACGCCATTCACACTGCTACCCAGAAAGCCCCCACCACATCCTGGCCAGCTTTCAATCTCCACAAGGCAAATTGTACCAGAATTGAGCAATTCTTGTCGCTGGTTGATTGTGATGAACTAGTATGACATATCTGACCCTGAAATCGTCCAAATAGTTAAATGTTTATGGAAAATTAGACAAATATTGTCCTACATGTAAAATACAAATTCTGGCCTAAATATAAAATCCCACAGTCAGGACAAACTGCACTATCCAGAGAGACAGGCAAGTCTTATTTCGACAAATAAAAAGTGAATTAAAAACCCTAAGCTCTACAATGCTAAACTCAAGCCATGCCCTTAAATTATCAGCTGAAATACTTGACATCGAACAACGATTAATTAATTCCTTCAAATATGAAAACCAATTAAAATAACCTTAAAATTTTCTTCTCATACACAAAAATATCAAAAAGAAAATTTCACTGGCCTCTTTATGCATATGGCTTTCTTATCTCATCCCATGAAGAAAATTTTTAATTGTCTATCAACACAGAAATCATCTGCATAGCCACACTAGACCCGAGTCTCTAGATCTATGAAGGAATGATCTCCCAAAACTGCAATATACCATCTTCACAAAAGAAATAGTCAAAAAGGAAATCGACAAATTCAGAATTAACTCAGCAGCTGGACTGGAACACTTTTTGAATATCAAAATTGCTGCTGAAAAGAATGAAAGAAAATGACCCACTTCCTATGGTCAGAGTGCTTATGAAATAATTATATTTCAAAATCTTGTTCAGCACGAGACCGAGAGGGAAAGCTATATTCAGAAATAATAACAACCTACACCACGAAGAAAGTAATCATCAAACATCTGACTGATAATGATGTTCAATCCAGCCAACATGGAGACCCCTATAAATCAGTCGAAAATCAAATTCTAGATTGGAATTTTATCTTGACTTTACCTAGGCTTTATAAAAAGTTGCTCATTTCGTGCTGCGCGACAGTTAAAAAAATTTTTTATATACACCATTATCAATACATATCTTTACCAACCTGGCTACATAACATCCTCTCAAGTTAAGTACTTCAGGCATCACGTAATGTGTCATAATTTAAACCATGACAATGAAAAATTCTCGGTCCCATTCTCATTATCTAGATTATAGGTATTAATACGTATCTGGAAAGTTTAATTATATCTATTATTTAGTGATGCGCTTTACATTTAAGCCATATCAGACGGTCAATAAAATAGCACACAGTGTCCACATTAATTAGACAATACTGTATACCCCAGATCACAGGAAAATCAGGCAACCTTCAATATGAACAAATGTGAGCGCATACACATTGAAAAGAAATTCTGAAATTCAATCACATTCTTGACTGAGGTGGAAGTGCCGTTGCAACAAGCAGCAAATCTAAGACCTGGGAGTCACCATCCTTGACACTCTGTCATCCGACTCATACTGGCAGAATCACAGCAAGCTGTTGTAACCATTCGGCGTGGTTACTGGGAGCATTTCTAAAATGAGATATCACCAATATCTGCATGCTATGGGTGTCGCCGATTAAACCTTTTATAGGCTTGTTCACCATTAGTCTCCTCACCAAGATAACTAAATACAAATATAATGACTAGAGGACGTGCTTCCTAACTTCACAAGAAAAAGGTTAAAATTCCCATAACCTTGTTTGCTGTGACAGAATGAATGCGACGAAACTAAAAAGCATCCTGCTTAAGCACAAACCCTATGAAATTTCAAACCTTTGCAAATTGGAGAAGGCTTTGTTCCAAATCTATCAGCACGCCCATAATACTAAAACTAGTGCCAGAATGAGGAAAAAAACATCTTTTACCAACGATTTATATATTTTTTTAACAATTTCAACATTTCTAAGAAAAATACATAATTACAAATACCACGGCTGTCTGACTGTTACAGACAAATCTTCCAATAAGGTCATTTTTTTAGCATCTTATGATGACCGACTACACCTACACTAACCATCTCATAATTATGTTTATCAACTCGACCATTAACCTTTAAGCTCAGTTTTCAGTTTAAAACTGATAAGTGTCTATTTCCAAAAATTCTGATAAAAAAATATCTGGCCCTGGAATATATTACATACCTACGAGACTACACAAGTTTAGTAATGCTTTCTGCTGTGCTGATTTCACTAATACTGGCGTCACTTGACAATGTATTAGGCCTCCTTCTCCTGTATTACCTCCCGCTCAAAGGTTCCAATCTTTGACTTGAAGATGAAGATGTAAGACTTCAGTTTTTAAGCCAATAATTGCTATTTATGAATACTCTGGCGTCAAGATGCAAAAGGATGGGAATAAATGTCAGTGTAACATCACTATATCAATATCACTTCACTGATAATTTTCGATAAGCAAAAATCCTTGGCAATTTTGAACTGTTCATAAGGGGTTTGAGTCTAGAATTATATGGAAGTTGTCTGTTTCCGATTACTAGCAAATTACTCTCTTGTCGTTTTCCTGATCAGCATCGTTTAAATATATACTGAGCCAGAAACGCACGCGCGAGTATTTTCACGGAGTCTTTGCAGTTGTTAGTAAATAAAATTCTAAGACACCAAGACTACTCTGTTCTCAGTTAATAATCCACTAAGTAACATCTAATCTCAATAATTAATACAACCATTTCGGACGCGATCAGTCAGCGTCACGATCATGATGAGAACTCCGTTGCATATGCCCGAACAACTAATTGTACCATGCATAATTGCATAAAGTAATTTCTCAACCTATGAGGGTACTTGGGTTATAATATTTTACAAGAAGATGAGACCTAGCGATTGTTTCTTAATCACTTCCTTTATCACAGAATTAATAGTTCCCAAAGTCTTGCCAAATGCGTCCAGACAAAAAAATTCAAGTATGTTTTTGGCCAACAGTAATGGAAAAATAAAATATTCTTTAAAATATTTTGCCAATTAAAATACTGACTGATATTTAACGTTACATAATAGTGTTCTAATTTATTAAATAACCCAGCTGATATTTAAAAAATAACAAGATAACGCAAAATTGTTTATGTTACGAATATGCATAACTCACATCAATTTTATTTGGAATTCTATTTAATTTATCAAATACGTAAAATTCAATAATAACTGCTGATCACCCATTGTATTCATTTTCATTTTCTGATTTCCAAGAGTGATTTTAAATCTAATATTGAACCATGTATGCAAATCCTCAACTCTTCTCTTATGTCTGATAAAACATGTCTTGCTATTAATGTGCCACGGAGATATTCACAGAAAATCTCCCGGACCTTACACGATACGAAAGACATCATCACACGATCCATGTCCTCCCTCATCCTTTCAGTAAGAAATAGCAGCATCCTGTTCATCAACAACATCTACGTGAGCTAAGGTCTAGACCTTAACGTGAACAGTGAAGCTAAATGGAGGTCGAAGTTACGTACAATTTGGCAAAACGAGACTTTTATACCCTAATGGTGGGCTCCTTGGCATTTTTGTGTGTGTTTCTTTCTTCTAACCTGTTTCTCCAGTTATCATCAATTATATGTGAGTAATGTCTTTGCAGAGTCTTACGACGCCATACTTCCTTTAACGTATCTTATTGTTTCGATATCATCTGACAATCATAACTGTCATTATTATTATAATAATACGGATCTGCAATGCTGTTTTGATTTCCGGTTATTAAGTATCTCTTATGGAGATGAGCTGTTGCTGGTCATATCTATATCCTGTTGCATACGTGTCCTTTTATATTTACAAATGCACGCTGGTTACCTGTAGTACATCATTTCTCATTCCTGTTCCTCTGCTCGTGTTGTTGTTGTCCTTAAATTTTTGCTATTTACCCCATTATCCTTGTTAACATCATTATTATCACTATGATGTAATCTTATTACTATTTCCATCACATGCAGCATCATTGTTATTTCCTTAGAGCTAGTTCTCACTTTTCTATGGTCTTTCTCATTGTGATTAGTGTACCGCGGTATTGTTTTTTTCCAGAGCTAAACATGAAAGATGCTTACCGCAGATATATACATGCAAATGCTGTAGGTGTATGTATGAATGTATGTATATGTATGTATGTATGTATGTATGTGTACATGTACATCTATATATATATATATATATATATATATATAAAATATATATATATATTTATATATATATATGTATATATATATATAAATATATATACTTTATATATATATATACATATATATATACATATATATATATATATATATATATATATATATATATATATATATATATATATATAAAACCTACTCATCACTTTTTACCAGGTACATACTTAATTGTAATAAACACAATGCCCTCTTAATTTCTCGAATTCCTGAGAGAGAGAGAGAGAGAGAGAGAGAGAGAGAGAGAGAGAGAGAGAGAGAGAGAGAGAGAATGTGTGTGTGTGTATGCGTGAGGGGTAAGATCCCTTGTGACTAAATGACTAAACGAGAACCAACCGAAATAAAAGGTCAGCCAAATTTCCTAAGAGGAGAGAGCCCGCATCCCCATTTGTTCCTGGAGGAAGCCCATGTGGTGCGCGAAAACAAATGAGAACATGAAGGCCGGGGTGACACTTGATTAATTGTGTCACCCTACTCCTACGTCGAACAGAAAGGGAGGAGAAAAAGGGAGGAAAAGAGGCAGGGAAAGAATGGGAAAGGCATTCAAATCTCGTGAAAAGGAAATAACGTGCCATTCAGTTCTGGGGCGATGGGATGATATGTTCGGATACCTTGAGAATAGTCATGATATGAAATGGGGACTTTCGTCTCTGATATAATATATATATATATATATATATATATATATATATATATATATATATATATATATATATATATATATATATATATATATATATATGTATATATATACTGTATAAATATATATATATATATATATATATATATATATATATATATATATATATATATATATATAAACGTGTGTGCGTGTGAGGTAACTCAAAATTATTTTCTTATTATACGAAACCACACATGAATGTGACCTTGCTAACATACTTGCTAACATAACACGAAAGAGAACAACCGATACCTGCAAAGAAAGAACACTGCATTCTCTGAAAAATCGTAGTAAAAAGATACAAGGATGTTTCCTTTCATCATTTCTAAAGCTCTCAGTACAAGGTGAAGTACCTTTCATCTCTGAAGACTTCCTCCTCAAGGGCACTTCTAGTTTCTGCATATTCTATTGGCATAATAAAAAAATAATTATGGTAATAATAATACAATTTAAAATAACGGCGAGCACAGATAATCAGATATATCCGCTTCCATTTTCTTTTGGGAAACCATATCAATTGACTTTTCAAAGGATTAGGGTGCTCGATGTAGGTTAATAAATGAGTATAAAATACAATACTGTATATAATGACAGTGAAATAAAAGGCAAAACGGAGTGACAAACACTCATAAAAACATAAAGTTTTCACTTGTTCATCCATGATCCATGAGCCAAATAAATTCATACAGGAAATATTCCTGAAAACTTGTAATATTCCTAAATAAGGATCCAGGTCGTTGAACTCCTAACTGGTTTCTAGCACTAAAATGTTTACAAGACTAATAAAACGGGAACATAATCCTTATTGACCACTTAATGACAGCATTCCTTGCAGACAATACTGTAGAAGATTTGAAACCTGAAAAGGCATTACCTTCGATCTCCTGACCACCTTGAAAGTAGGCCTTGGAAGACTTTAAAATCCCCCCAAAATTAAGAAAAAAAAAAACTTTATTAAAGTAGTCTTACACGTTACAAAGCCTGTCATTAAACTCCTGACTGGCTTCCAAGCAAGCCTTCGACTTCTTTAAAAAATCGTAAAGAGACTTATCATAAAATTCCCGAGTGGTTTCTAAGCAGGCCTTGGAAGGTTGAAAACTCTAAAGCAACCAAATGCAACAACAGCTGGTCACTTCGAACAAAATCCATTTCATGTTTGGGATTCAAAGGGCTCGTTATTAAAGTTTGGTCAATATACCCTTCGTTGTGTTCACTGCAGGCAATCTACAGAATAAACCCTTCATGTACTGATACTGTGGAGTATTTTACATCAGGTTAATATTATGGTTGGACGTTTTTCTGAAAGTGCCGCCAGCCCAAAATGGAAAGGTGCAGCATTCTCAATTTAATTTTAGTATTACAAGAGAAAGAGAGAGAGAGAGAGAGAGAGAGAGAGAGAGAGAGAGAGAGAGAGAGAGAGAGAGAGAGAGAGAGAGAGCGAACTTGAGATTTCATTCGTACAGGAAATCAGAACAAATCAGGAGTGTTTAATTTGAGAAATAAAGATTTCAAATGTAAACAAGTAAATGAGAAGTAAAACAACCAGAATGGGAGTGAGAGAAAAGGAACGAAAAGTCATTAAAGGAAAGACTTCATGGAGGGAGGGATAGGGGAGCTGGATGGGGCAGGGTAAGACGTGGGAAGTATGGGAAAGGAGAGAGAGAGAGAGAGAGAGAGAGAGAGAGAGGAAGCAGGATCTGAGGGACACAGGTGTAAGAGACCGAAGGCAATAGGGAGCGATGATAGCAGCACAACAAGGCTCTATCGATAAATATGATGTATTGCTATCCAGAGGGGCATCTCCGTTAGGGGAAGAAGGAACGGGTGGAACGGGTTGAAACGGAGGGGGCGGGAACCTTACAACTAGTGAATGGCTTGGTAGATTTGCCACGAGTAATAGAAATCTACGAATTAAATTGAGCTTGGCACGTGAAATAACAATTGTGAATGGACAAAACATCTGTAACTGGAAATATTAAGGAAAATAACACTAATGTCATCATATGCAAAGGCACTTCTACACTTTTTGTTTTGTAAAGGGATGTTTACTTTTAGCGACCCTTCAAGGAATGTTTACTTTCAGTACATGAAAAACAAACTATAAAAAACTCAAGGATCGATCTACAGTAGATCTTACAGAGACAATCAACCATTTGCTGTTTTCCGAAGGCATTACTAGCATATTCACAGGCAAAAGAAATTACAATATATCGAAGTTAAAATAAATAAAATAAAATAATATCTTGCAGCAAAACACGATCATTATTTATTTTCACCGAAGGCATCTTACCACTGAACAAAAAGAAATCAAGAACCAGCACAGCAAAAGCATCCAAACACATCGAAAGAGGTAAAAGAGAAAAATGAATAAAAAGTGGAAAAAATAAAGCTTTCAGGTGCTAAATCATAGAAGCCTTCCAATCTGATTCCGAACTGTATATTTCACTTTAAAGCGGGTTGTAGAAAAAAAAATTGTGTAATTGCCTTTAGGATCCCAGAGCGAGAAAAAATATAGCTATAACATTTATATACATGTAGCCACATCTATATATCTGTGATATAGATTGAAATCCAGTTAACGGAAAAAGACTGACAATATTTGGAAAAAGACTTGGGAATCACAGAAATATTTTTGAGAGAGAGCCAGAGTACTGCTATTTACGGTATTGCAATACAAGGCCAAAAGTGACATCCCTTGACAGAATTTTTACGATGAATTATACTTAGTTCTTTACACCTTAGAAGCTACAACGACAAGAGGCAGTATGTTAAATAAAAAAAATAAAATAAAGAGAAGACTGACAGTCAACCGAAGAGATGGAAAAAGATAACACAAAACCAAAGGTGCTCAAAGACAAAAGTGAGAAGAATGAACTGACAGACAGATGGAGAGACAGAACTGAAGAGACGAAAGGACAGATGGACAAATGAAGAGAAAGAGTGCTGATAAAAGAAGATCAACAGGCAGACAACAAGACAGGAGTGAAGACAAAAAAGAGACGACAAGGAACCGAAGACATGCGGGAAATGAAACACAGACAGGCAAAAAGACAGTAGCGAAAAGAAAAAAAGGACAGACGAAGATAAAACAAGAGGAAAGAGAGAAAGAGATTTACAGCCAGACAAGGAACAAGAGTGAGAAGTAAGGACAGACAGACAGACAGAGAGACAGACAAGAGTGAACTATATAATTATACCCTACCAGAAGCATCGTTCAGGTAACTAATAAGAAGGGCGTCCTGTCTGTTAGGAGGAGAGTGAAGATCCGAATAGGCTAGGGAGCGAAGCCCCGTAAGTGGTCAACATCCATGATTGGTTGGACAGTTCTTGTTGTGAACGAAGTTGAGAGAGAGAGAGAGAGAGAGAGAGAGAGAGAGAGAGAGAGAGAGAAGCAGGGTTGACGACAGAGAAAGGAACGCGAAATTACAATGGGTATGAGAGTGGAGGAGAGGGGAAGAGAAGGAATAGTGAAAATAAGTCGTACGTGGTCACAAACAGACAGGCAGGAAGTGTATGGGGTGAGGTTTAGGTGATAAAACCAACGTGAGGAAGGAGGAGAGCGGCCAAGACGACTCAGACAGTTTGAGACTAAGGATAATTAAGCAACAGAGAAAGGATAGGGAATATAGAAAAAAAGCAAAAGGAAACAGTGACGAAACTGAATATAAAAGAAAAAACAGCCAAAATGAAGACACAATAAAAACGGAAAACGAAAATTCTATGTAAATGAATAGAATAAAGCAACATCGATTAAGTGAGGTAAACAGAATACCTCAAGAACAGGCAGTTAAAAAGCAAAAACCAGACAAATAAAGAAATAAGAGAACATGGATGAGGTAAAGTACATTTAGTAGAGAGAAAATAAGTATATGAATTAATAAAACAACAGTTAAAGAATATAAACGTATAAATAAAATTAAGACATTGTCGAAAGCGGAAAGGACTCATTATCCATTATACCACTTACAGGGTTCCTTATTCTAAGCCAACACACATCTTTTGTTCTCTCTCAGCCTGGATTTCCATAGCCTCACATATTACTTACGACTTAGGCCTATGTCAGGGATGCTGTAAACTCACTTCTACAAAAAGCATGATGGGGTCAACTGGTAGGACTCCTTCTGTACCAGACAAAAATATCACAAATGGAATCAGGTATCTACAAGTCTCTCTCTCTCTCTCTCTCTCTCTCTCTCTCTCTCTCTCTCTCTCTCTATATATATATATATATATATATATATATATATATATATATATATATATATATATATATATATGTACTCATGTATGAATGTATATAATACACAAAACTAATATATATATATATATATATATATATATATATATAAAATAATATATATATATATATATATATATATATATATATATATATATATGCACGTATGTGTATGTGTGCACGTAAGCAAGAGTATCTATTTCTCTATAATTGTCTACCTTTTAATTTCTGCCCTTTACTGATTTCAGTATTGCCTTAATTAATTATTCTCACCATAAAAACTAGAATATGGGGAAAATCTTTAATGACATTCACTAACTGAAAACCATGACTATATATATATATATATATATATATATATATATATATATATATATATATATATATATATATATATATATATATATATATATATATATATGTGTGTGTGTGTGTGTGTGTATGAATGTACACAAAACTAATATATATATGAATGTATATAATACACAAAACTAATATATATATATATATATATATATATATATATATATATATATATATATATATATATATATATATATATATATATATATATATATATGATATATATGTGTATATATACACAAAAGTATCTATTTCTCTATAATTGTCTATAATTGTCTACCTTTTAATTTCTGCCCCTTTACTGATTTCAGTATTGCCTTAATTAATTATTCTCACCATACAAACTAGAACATGGGGAAAGTCTTTAATGCCATTCACTAAATGAAAACCATGACTCCTTTTTAACTAAGTTAAGACAATTATTTTCCGAGTGAAGGCATGCAATGCTGTTACTTAAATCCCATAGTTTCTGTATATTTAAAACTATGTTTTCCTGTATACAGGTGAGCAAAGACATTGATGGGTGAGTATCTATGCTTGTAAGCTTAGGCAACTACTTTACGCCTGTCCAAATATAGTGGGCTACATTCAGGTGGATCCCATAAATGTCCCTACGAAACTGTCAGTGCGCACGGGGCAGGTCGTACTTCATAAAGACCGCCACACGTAAGAAACATTTATTCCACTTCTCCCTGCGTCTGGCCGCCAATAAAAATCCAAAGGCTGGAGGAAAAAGACATTTAAAGCCGCCAAAAACGACCCATTTCTCTCCCCCAACAATCCCTCTTAGGGCACCTTGTCTTCCTTCGGTACGACCCCCGGAGGAGTCACAACGGCCAGAAATAACCACCGCGCAGTAATACACCCTTGCCTCTCCCTTCCTACAGATCGGTCAAGGTGTAACAGGCGTGACATGATCCGACTCTGCGTTACTGGTCCCATGTGTCCGAGTTTCTTTCTCAATCTGGAGTGTGAGGCTCCCCGCTCAACCATACGCTTCTCTCCAACCAAACAGGAAGGGGGACGAGAAGGAGAGGGGGAGGAGGTATTTGGATGGGGACACAGAAATAAAAGCAGAGAGAGAGAGAGAGAGAGAGAGAGAGAGAGAGAGAGAGAGAGAGAGAGAGCAGGCGGAGCTGGGAGATAAACTTGCCAATGAAAAAAGTGCATAGGGATAAAAGAAAGTGGTAGGAGCATTAAAGTACGTAAGAGAGAGAAGCAAGAGGTAATAAGAGATAGAGAGAATAGTTCACAGAAAGAAAGAAAAGTGAGAGAGAGAGAGAGAGAGAGAGAGAGAGAGAGAGAGAGAGAGAGAGAGTCCTTCAGGTACACTGAACAACTCTTTCAACTATTTGAATATTGCACGATCTAGTATAAAAAGAAAAGCATTCCGAAGCAACTCTGTTAAGATACGTAAAAGTTTACAGTATACTTTAACACTCTCTCTCTCTCTCTCTCTCTCTCTCTCTCTCTCTCTCTCTCTCCCCTGCAGTCCTCGAAAAGTAAAATGGAAGGAGGATGACTAACTTGGCGTATGAACGGCTCGAATTGAAAACCTCATTTCTGGAAAGGGAAGGATGAAAAAGCGTATTCACGGGAGCACCGACCAAGAAACTAATATTTTCGCTTGAGCGGAGTGGTGATCACTAAGTTCGCAACCATGTACAGTAAGTCTCTTAGTTTCTTTTTCAAAACGTAATCCTTGTCAAGACGACGCCAAAATACTTGAAATGAAACCGAAGAGGACGAACTTGGTTCTTTAAAGCACTTCATTTTCGGAAAAATACGATTCAAAAATGCCATGAATAGTAATATGCTACAGAAAAGGAATCGGGTCACAGATACAACGTGGCTGAGAGATGGGAGAAAGGCTGAAACTCATAAGATATTCAATAGCAAGGTATATACAGTATAACAACATACCTATGGAAATGTTCCTGTCAATAATTTCCCCTTATAGTATTTTCCTTCAATCACTTGCTTGCAAATCTCAGTGAACTTTCAGTTGTAATCTATTCAAGCATGGGTCGTGCCGTCTCGATCTGCTTACTTCCATTGCAATGGAGTATGTTACTTGGTTGAGAAATAATCAGAAATTTATTTTGCAGTGACAAAGAAAAGAAATAAAATGAAGTACAAGCAAAAAACAGTTGGCACGCTAACATATTCTCATAATTAATGAAGTGCTTCTTTGGCCCATTTGCAGAGAATTAGACTACACGCAAGCACAGAATTCACAATATATGTAATGTAGGCATGAGACCTGCGTAAGTAAACATGCACATTCATTGCATGAATTTTTAACTCTAAAATGAATCGCTCCTTATACTCTGGAATTTCTTGACTCCAGCATTCGATGTTCTTTCATTGCCCAAGAGGGGGAGCTTTAATCACCAGTTCAGTTTCCTATCAAGCAAATATAAAATAAAGATAAGGGCATTAACACTGATACTGGAATGTAATTATTCATACACATACACACATATTCACATAGAGATTCATTATTTAGAAACACATATATATATACACACACATATATATATATATATATATATATATATATATATATATATATATATATATATATATATATATATATATATATATATATATATATATATATATATATATCAAGATATATGTACACATACATATATATGTGTGTGTGTGTGTGTGTAAAAAGTTATAAAAAAAAAGTTAAGTATACCTTAGTTTTACCAGACCACTGAGCTGATTAACAGCTCTAACCACAATGCCCTCCTAACTTCTCAAATTCTTAACACCTTTTCGATAAGTTTGTCGCTGCATCACTAAATTTCTTACGTTCGTAGCAGGATTCTAACCCGCATACAGAATATCAGAACGAGGTCACATTGCCGGCATGGTCTGGTCGGCAACGTGACCTCGTTTTAATTCCCTGGATTCGGGTTCGAACCTGGTATGGACATCAGAATTACTTCATATTCTTGCATTTGGATCTAGGGCTTTTTGTTGATAAGCTCATCCAAAGTGTTAAGAATTTGAGAAGTGAAGAGGGCATTGTGGTTTTACAATTGCATACTGTGGTCCAAAGTAACCAGTAGCCTCTCTCTCTCTCTCTCTCTCTCTCTCTCTCTCTCTCTCTCTCTCTCTCTCTCTCTCTCTCTATATATATATATATATATATATATATATATATATATATATATATATATATATATATATATATATTATATATATATATATATATATATATATATATATATATATATATATATATATATATATATATATATATATATAGTATATATATATATATATAAAGCGTGCGTGTGTGTGTATAAATACTCACAAGCAAGTATTAAAAATATCCCTAGACTGAATGACGCACAAAGCTGTCGTCCATGAGACAAACAAAGAAGGGCTTAGTGAAAGAATGTGGAAATAAGAAAAGCATATTGGTCGAAATGGTGGAAGAGACGATGCACGTGAAATAAAAAAAAACAACTTTTGTCAGTAATTTGTGAGATTATCATCATGTGAAATAAAAATTTGTTGAATAGCTTTAATCTAGGTTTTCGTTTTATTTCACCGGTCCATATTATCATTATTATTATTATTATTATTATTATTATTATTATTATTATTATTATTATTATTAATTAATGTAAAATGGTTACACGAAACTACTGAGTCACGTTTGTAGACTTATGTGACTGGACAGTAGCTTTCGTTTTGAATGACATATTAAAATTGAAGCGAGTTAGGTAGATAGGAAGGCCCAGAGACATTTCTCGAAGTACCGCTCGAATTTCTCATAAGCCAAAGCCAAATCCTTACACTGACTTCCCCATTGTCTCCTGAGAGTGATGAAGAGTCATCACTTAGTAAATGACCCCAAGACACTGTCATGATACTCATGTACTTACCCTCATTATTTTTTTTTTGTTATCTTCGCTTCCAGTTGTATGTCTGGTTATTACTCTCTCTCTCCCTCCTTCTTCATAATTTTATTTAAGGAGTTTTATATATATTATATTGCGTATATATATATATATATATATATATATATATATATATATATATATATATATATATATATATATACAGTATACATACACACATATATACTATATATATATATATATATATATATATATATATATATATATATATATATATATATATATATATATATATATATAAAACGTACTGAGCTCTAGTCACTGTGATACGTGATTAAATTGCCATTTTGACAGTTTATCGCGTCTTCTATTACTACACAATCGTTATCAGATTAAACATTTCATTTTACAAACGAGTCACATTACTTTTACATTATTTGGAATAGGTTCATCAAGGATTCTAAAATACAAAAAAAACTTTTTCAAATAACGTTCGAGCAATTCGATGAAAGTGTAGCTGTAAACTCTCATGAGTAGTGGATGTAACAGATCTCAACGCCTTCGTACAATTACTCCTCCAGGTTCCATTATTTGTTTACATTTTTCATTTAAACCTTTAATTTTTTTATACAAATAAATAGAGTGTACATATGAATACAATGACACAGAAAACACTCATGCCGAAAAACAGAAATCTATTTCTTCTTAGACCCGACTATGGATTTTCCTGATCCGAGCGTTTATCAAAACTGCTTATCTATAGAGCTCCACATATATTCTTTTCTACGAACATCAGCCTCCTAGGGTTTTGTTGCAACTTCCGGTAACACTTGTATTAACTTATCAATTTTAAGGTATGGGAGCTATCCCTACGCCCAACTCTCCGTAGCAGAGAAGGCTTCAAGAAATATCACTTCCAATAGAGGCACTGAGTTTTGGAATGAGTCTGATATCCCTTGAACAATTCCTTACAAATCCTGGAGTTTATGCTGAGGTATGAGAATTTCAACAGATTCATCGAAATTTATCTGAACAAGTAATTTAGCATGAGCAGCACAAAGACCAGACGCCACATTCTACTGGAACGAGAAAATGGTGCTTACTTTGTTCATCTAAATATTTATTTTGAAAGTAATGATACGAGCGCCAACCCGAAAATTTTGAAAGCCTTTAGTAGAACACCCAAAAAACTTTGTAATTTGCCGTAAATACATTTCCTGGTTTCGACAATGGAGGAATATTAATGCAGCTATCCTTCCCTTGACCAAGGAGTTTTTCCGAAGACTCGAGCCTAAAAATTACAACTAATCAACACTCACTCCTTTCGAGTGAATAATGCCTCAGGTAATTATGTTTGCTGTTCGAAAAAATGCTTTCACCGTGTCTATTATGCTCGCGGATGATCATGAATGCTTTTGATGTCTAGTTTACGTGAATGAATTAGAATACAAATGCAGTAATATTCAACACTGATCATTTACACATTACCACTTGTTCTTAATAATAAAAAAATGACAGAATGTAGCGGGTGGAAAATTTATGTTTCTAAGATTACGTTCGCAATTATTTGTTTTAGAACTCTTATGTGCCCTTCTCTCCTCTTTTAGACCATGCAACTCTGTATGGGCTGTACATTTAGTTACTCGTTGCATTGACTGTTTCGCAATCTAGTAATTCTTTATAATCTAGGATACCCAATATATTAATAAAAACTACCGCATTCTATTTTGACGGTCTTTTGGAGTTTCTTACCTTCACTTCTTTTTATAGGTAAGAGATTTATGCTACCAAAAAACAATCGAAACTGACAGGGCCATCATATATGAGAAAACAAACTGTAATGCAGTGGCTGTAATTATTATGACTTACAATATTTCAATGGTGAAAAACCAAGCTCCATTGCACTGTATATATCTACGATATACTATTCGAATGATATTATGTTAGCAATGATGTTCAAAGGAGTCCGGAAACATGTTTCTCAGAAAGCATCATGATTTCTGTCTTTCTCAGCAGGATATGTATTCCCCTATGTTATCAAATCATGAAATCTGTTAGAAGCGCACGAGGGGAAGCTTCGGAATTTACGCATAAACTGCTGACGGTTACTCCAGTGTTTGTGTGCGTACCTGTGCCTGTATACTGATCCCGTACGGTAGTACAATCGTCACCGAGTGTCTGATCAGGGTAGAGTTATGGTCAGGAAAGGACATGAATATAAGAGGAAGTTTCTGGGATAAGAAAGGTGACTGTGAATAGACTGTGTTGTGGTTATTTGTAAATGGTACGGTGTTGAATATCTGCAGACACCAGTTAATTTGTTGGAAGTGTTCAGAAAAGAAAAAATATGTAAAAATGATTATAGGCAAGGGCAATGTTTTACGTGTGTTTCACGTAATGTTTTACGTGTTTGTGTTTGTGTTTGTGTTTGGGTGGGTGTGTGCGAGTGTGCAAACATAGTAACTATCGCCTGAAAATCTAGTTTGGGCAGGTTACTATAAATAAGATAAAGAAAATAGTTTAAGAGACCTTGAGAGGAAATGAAAATTTCACGCAGCGCTAGCAATCACTTCTCTAAAAAGAGAGCATCATGTTGTCATGTCTACAGGGAGATATTATGAGATAGCTGTCTTATGGAAAACTGCGATACGTTGGCTCAACTAAATGTTTATATACTCTCTTGATCAGCACAGTAATTTTCCCACTTAATATATTTTGAAACTGATATAAAACAATCAAGTTGTAAATGCTTCCGCAACCGATATGTCAAGAACATATTATCACCTCATTCAGGTATTATCAGTAAGCAAAGTTGAAGGACGGAGGTACGCTACTATACAATATATAATTCGTGCAATTATTTATTAGAAATTATGACACATCGCGTAAAAAAAAACCATGGCATAAGAAGAAAAAACTGTTTCCTAATACTCGATTAATCAGATAAAAATGTCCACCCTAATTATTCAAGCTTTCCATGACAAAAGACTGTCATCAAAAACTTAGGTTAGCCATAATTTTAGAGACGGTAAGACAGGCTTCTAGGGGAAAAAGCCTTCTCTCACCGCACCCTAGGCTTTGGTAAGTTGGGTTAGGTAAGGATTTATCCCAATAACTACTGCTAGCATAATTTTTATGCAAGTGGGTCCTGGCTCACCCAGTCAGGTAAGATTCACTGCCCTAGGTAAGGTTAAGGAAGGTTAAGTTAAGATGTATAATTGTCATTACCCTTACCGATCCCGTAGCCGTCACCCGGTACCTAACCATTGCCTTTTCAAAACTGTGAAAAATATTTTTGAGTAAAAAAAAAAAAACGCACAAGCTGAAATGCATTCAGCAAGTATTCAGCAATAAAATCAAGTCATACAGGAGAAATACATGATTACGTTGAAATACAAATGAAAACAGCAGTTATTATACTAATTTCAAAAACAGTGAAAATCGGGTAAGAAGGGAGACGAAGTTCATGCGTATGAGGTATGAAGAGAAGAAGCCGTATGAAGTCTGAGGTAGCATGTGGCAGAGGTATTAGAAAGACTGGCCATGTTATACAAATGCCGACAGTAAGACATGTCCCAAGCGAGATGTGAGTCTGTGAAATGCGGGAACTGAACACAATGACCTGTTCATGGGAATTTAGTATGAGATAAAGGAGTGATGAAATGTAAAATATTCGGCCACTGGCAATATATATTTCTTGCAGGTAAAAAAAAAAAAAAAAATATATATATATATATATATATATATATATATATATATATATATATATATATATATATATATATTATCGCCATCAGCTTTATCTTGTGCGATTTACAAATTAACATCAAAATCACCAGCAAGAACTCTATATATATAAACACTAACAGGCGACCAAAGAAAGAATTCAATCTCGCAAGTGCATGGATGAAAATTCAATACAATGTACACTACCACACTAAAAAAATTCTGTTTCTCAAAGTATTTGTGTAAACAGGGGAAGAACCATCATTCCTCACAAATAATACTATATATCAGCAGTCAACAACCTCAAAGTAAAAATTTCATTAAATTTTTTAAATACTGCTCAACTACATATCTCAACTTTTGCTTCGAAAAACTAAGAATATCGTGCCGAGCCACTTTCTGAAATTAAAACATTAAATCATCATAGGCCTACCCTGTTAATTATGTTTATTTACCAAAAAGTAGCAAAATACTACGAAACTTTCAGAGTGTAAGATCTCATAAACTAGATAAGTGGACTACTTAACTTCAAGTCTGACAATTAACTGTGCCGAGGATGCTCACATGCTGACATTAAAAAACTTTCAAAGGCTGCCTCTACGAGCTAAGCAATAACAATAACAGTCATTATCTTTTTTGTTAATATTTCTCTTATTACACTGTACCAACGCAAACACACGTGTGTATTATATATATACAGTATATGTATGTGTGTGTTTGTGTGTGTGTGTGCGTGATAGTGCATGGGGTAAGACTCGGTGGTCACCATTATCTCACCAGCGAGACGGAATGAATGGATGAATTCTGAAGTTAAACTACAAAGCCAAGCACTAGGGCATTTTGTCTTTCAGCGATTTAGAAAGTGAAAAGAGGGAGTTGGGGTGGTTGGCCAGTAAGATAAAGAGAACAGAAAATAAATATGATTTAGCAGAAAGGGGAATTTGAAAGAAAACGTCACAGTTGCACTAAGACGTAATAGTTAGGAAAGGTTGGACAACAAAATCGAAGAAAGGATGGAGGTTAAGGAAAAGGCTATAAAAAGGGTGCAGCTAGGGACCGATGGGACGTTGCAAATACTTTAGTAATGCCTACAGTGCGTACAACGAGATGCATTGACGAGCTACCCTCTTCCGCGATCCAGCAAGTCGGGAAATCCATCTCACGAGGAAGAACCGACTTGGGCTGTTTCCCGAAAAATTCATTGTACCTTATCTAACGTAAGCAGTGAATTATGTACCTGATGGTTAGCTGCCCGTAATGGGTCGCATGGTGGAGAGGGAAGGGGGGATAATGACCCAATCCAAAAATATCTGCTGATTAAAGTTAAGTTTTGTTTCACACTTTAGGACCATCCCATCTATTCAGAAAAGGTGTGTGTGAGTGTGCAAGCATATATGCATATATGTATCAAAGTATGTGCTCATGTGTATGTATATATATATATATATATATATATATATATATATATATATATATATATATATATATATATATATATATATACATATATATATATGTATATATATATATATATATATATATATATATATATATATATATATATATATATATTATATAGGTGTTAAATGGCAAAATAAATGGAAACCTGAAAAATAAAAGTGATGTGGTTAATTCAATTTACGTTTATAAGCGTCAATTCTTTCACTCTTGCTTGATTTTGTATGAAGCCAACATTCGCTTTTCTGAAAACAGATAAAATATATCATATTTCATCCTACTCTTTTTACATCGTTTCCGAGCTTGGAAACTAAGCTCTACGGCACGTGATACAGCAGAGCAAAAGTAGATAAGTGAATAATTAAATAAATAAATAATTAAATAAACCAGGGACAAAACAAAATAAATTCTTTATACGTCCCGCCCATCTTGAAAACCAATTACAAAATACATCTTCAGTGCATTAAAAATAAAGAACTTCGGCAATTGCTATATATAATCCCCCTCTGATGCATATACCGCAAGCACATGGAAACATCGCAGTAGACAGTAATAAGTAAAATATGGGCAATACGTAAAAAGATGTAATCGTCATTTTCCAGCGATATCATACTTCCAATATCAGGAATTTTCTAAGAAAATACAAGGCTATGCAACAGCCGTCCCCAAGAAGGTAGATCAGGCCATCCTCAACTTGAATTACATTAATTTTATACTAAAATCTTTCCTTTTTGTTCAATTGTATTTTTAGAGTACTGTAACGTTTAGCGTCGTTGCACTTCTGTCCTTCAGGGATACAAAGTTGATTTTAAAAAGGCGGAATGGTCTGCAAATTTTTTTGAGGTGGGTTGCAACTTTTCTTTTATGAAATTTCTGAAATCCGTCAAATGACTACAGATAATGAAAAAGTTAGTTTAAGATTGATTTTCTTCTGTATATATATATATACGGGTTTCTGTGTAAAAAAAAAGATGATGATAATAATAATAATAATAATAATAATAATAATTATTATTATTATTATTATTATTATTATATTAAAATGTCGCCATCATAATTTTGGTATGTAAAATAATACCAAATCCGAAGACAGCAATCTTAAACACCTTAGTTATTTATTTATATGCAACTACTGATACAAAAGTTCTAATTATCTGCAAATATGACAAGCTGAGAAGGTGACTGGAAGCCATTCTAGACTTAAAATGCAGAGCTGTAACGTGATTGTTATTGACTTAATTGTTTTTATTCACAATAGGTCAAAGTATTACATTTCTTACCCGGAAATTCATTAATAATGGATGGTCTTTCATTTTTAACGGAGAGATATTCCTTGCATTTTTGTAGATAGAGATCTGATATGGTAACATAGGAGCTTGTAGTTCTTCATTGGAGGGGTGGGTAGAGCTGTCGGCTGGCACGCTGTTGGCCTAGCGTTCGACTCTCCGACCGGCCAATGAAGAATTAGAGGAATTTATTTCTGGTGATAGAAATTCATTTCGCGTCATAATGTGGTTCGGATTCCACAATAAGCTGTAGGTCCCGTTGCTAGGTAACCAATTGGTTCTCAGCCACGTAAAAAAAAATCTAATCCTTCGGGCCAGCCCTAGGAGAGCTGTTAACCAGCTCATTGGTCTGGTTAAACTAAGATATACTTACCTTTACAGACGAAGCTCTTTCCCATGGTCATAAAGCAACTGAAACCAGACGCAGCTATTAATTCCTACACACCAACTGCAGACAAAGCCTCTTTTACAAGACCCAGGCAGATTAAATGTGTCAAACTCATTCCTTATTAATACCTGATCTAGAGGAGATCTTTCGGGAGCAGAGATGATTATGCTACAGATACAAACAAAAAATCCCGAAGGGATTCGAGGTGTTTCAATACTGCAAGAACGACTGACGACAAAATAAAGCAATAACGTCTCGAAGTTCGAAACATTGCAGAAGACATAAGGCGACTAAAGCACGCAGAGAGAAGACGGTGTTACGGAAATAAAGTGAATAATATATATGATGACGCACCCATGCTGTAAAAAGTGACGGTAATATAAGAGACTCTAGGGAGTTACGTTACGTTCCCAAGATCGAACCAAACTTACGTAGGTGCTGGTGGTGTGAGAGGCTGACCTTGGAGTGGGCGCGAGGCTGAGCACCAGTATACTATTGTTGTTACACAGGAATAAAATATATATATATATATATATATATAATAGGATATATATATATATATATATATATATATATATATATATATACTATATATGTATATATATATATATATGCAATATGTACAGTATACTTTTATTCCTCGTGTAACAACAATAGTATACTGGTGCTCAGCCTCGCACTCACTCCTACCGTTGCCCATTCCATAATGTGCTTCGTTGTCTGGCTGGCATCATACTCACCTACAAAACGAGTGTATCCAGGTTCAACTCGCAGGCGAACACAAACATACAGGCACGCTCTGTTAAAAACCCACTGTCTCTCCATTGATCTAAGGAGTGAGATAGGTATATACTTAGAGTGTCTGGTAAAAAAAGAAAGAAAAAAAAAAAAAAACATATAAATGTGAGCCTGCGTGTGCGCTAGAGCGAATGTGATCTCGTGTGTTTGCAACTATTTACGATGGTAATATTTTATCACTGCAGGGAATGTAGTTGACTAACAAATCTTGGCACATCCATTTTACAGACGGTATAATGCTAATCCATGTACATATTTTTCATCTAACGCCAAAGGATATTCTACAGTCATCTGGAATAAGAATTCAACGTAGAATCTGAACGCATTCACGCGACGAAGCAGCAACTATCCAGCCTGATATTTTACGGTAGTTTTCACAAAGAGTAATGACTAAAACAGATTGTACTTTGCTCAGATATAAATACAGTTATCAATGTTATTAACTCTTCCTTTCAGTGAGTAATCACTTATTATGGACCTGACTGTAAGCCAGAGTATAATAGCTTCTCTAGAAAAGAACACTGCCAGCAGAAAACCAAACAAAAACAGTGAATCTATTAGAAAACTACTCCTTAATAACTTGAACAGGGAGAGAGCTTTCTCCAATCTCCATTATATCACCCTACCCACTACCTTCCCTGCCCCGTTCTATTCTGTATCATTTTCTTCTTCTTCTTGCTCTTCCTAGACAAGATTAGTCGTTGGGGGTTGAATCAAGAGAGGGAGCGAATGGTCCAATGCACTCTCGATCTTCGCTTTATCCGAGATCCTTCTTGACTTCACGGCGTACAGCAGGATTTAGGGATCTCCTTCATTTCCCTGATGGGGGCATCTTCCCTCATCCCGTCCGCCCCATCGGGACCTGCATCAAGAGTCAAATGTCTCTACCTAACAAGATTTCATCTCACTTAGAGGAAGATGCCGCCGCACATTCCCCCCCCCTAACCCCACCTCTCTCTCTCTCTCTCTCAATACACCTACCCGCCAAAACCCTTACACCTCCCCACGCCAATACACCTTCCAACCTTGCGCCCCACCAACCCGGCACTAACCCCTATTACGAGTGGCGTAGGGGAGTCGTACAACACACACCTTAAGCTCATCATCTACCCTCAAAGTTTTAATGGATTTAGAGTTCAATTTGATCAAGAACTTTTATTACTGAGCAGACACAGGCTCTTAAAAAGATTAAAATCGATGATATTCCAAGAGGAACAAGAGCATTTGTTTAAGACAAATAATAATGACTTTTGTCTAAAACCTGTGAAACTCCATAACACAATGTAACGGGTAGAATAAACTACTCAGGAATTAAGGATAAAAAATAAGAAAGAACTCTTCCGTCAGCATATCTGATATTGCATTTAATGCAAGAGAAATTTTTAGAACCACGTTGAGCAAAAGAGAAATTTTTACTGGAACGTCTTGTTGACGTTGAGTTAATCACCAAAAATGACTCTAATGTTGATTGCTCTACAGCTATATAGTGGTCATTCGTCTACATAAATATAACAAGAAGAGTTGATCTTCTTGTGGTGATGATAATGACAGTTACACGGACATGTATGTATGTATGTGTGTATAGCTACAAACGTCCTTTAATATCCAATTCGCTCTACCTCGGAAATAATATATTTTCATATATGTTACCGGAGGAATTTTTAGTTGATAATAAGTTCGTCGTCCCGTGGGCTCGAACCAGCGAAGGACAAGAACTCAGGACTACAGTGGACGCATTAACCCATCCGGCCAGCAAGTAGTCCTGAGTTCTTGTCCTTCGCTGGTTCGGAGCCCACGGGACGACGAACTTATTATCAACTAAAAAAGGGCAGTAAGTATATATGAAAATATATTATTTCTGGTTCGAGCCGAATTGGATGTTAACGAACGTTTATATCAACTGATTGTATATGAATCCGGTGATTTGATAAAGTCATATATATATATATATATATATATATATATATATATATATATATATATATATATATATATATATATATATATATATATACATATATATACATACATACATATACATATATATATATATATATATATATATATATATATATATATATATATATATATATATATATATATGTGTGTGTATATATGAGCAAAGAATAAACTGCCCAGCTTTTAAAGAAGCAAAGGATACTACTGCAACGACTTCATCTATCTCTCGGCCAATATACGACAAAACGAAGCTTCAAAGGAGCTTTAAAGGAAATCGCTGACATCAATTCTCTAAAACAATATAGTTTTGTTTAAAAAAAATCAAATAAGAAGGCTACCGAAAATTAAAGCACTTTCGCTAATAACTACTTTGAGTACAATGTGGAGTAACACTGTACAAATGGAGAGAGAGAGAGAGAGAGAGAGAGAGAGAGAGAGAGAGAGAGAGAGATCCAGCATCCTTGGCAAGACCAAGGTCCAAGACTATCAGCCAGAGAGAAGGAAGTGACAGGCGAAAGAATGAAGGAAGGAAGGTATCCATCACCGGAAGGATGAGTGATTGGGAGAGAGAAAAGAGAGAGGGAAAGACGAGGAAGGTGGCCACAGGTGCAATGGGCTGACAGGTAATAGTGGAGTGGGATGATCATCCGAGATGCCGGCCACAAGGCGTCTATAATGTGATGAAATGTTGGCCACCCCACGACTCACACGCCCATCCCAGGCACCACCCACCACTCTCAAAAACTACAACCCCCTTTTTCGCTCGTTCTCTCCATAAGCCTCCAGAGATTAATCGTCCTTTTTCCACTCTCTCTCTCTCTCTCTCTCTCTCTCTCTCTCTCTCTCTCTCTCTCTCTCTCTGACTTACTTGCCTGGCCTCCAACCCCAAGGGCATGCGATGAGCTCAACCCGAGTTCGATTTTCGAACCGAACGAGGAGGGACGAATGGGCACACTCCCCGAATCTAGTGTCTCTGTTGACCTTAACAGTGAATGACGACATTTTTATCAATTTGACTGTCGTGTGTCGCAGCTAGGGTGAATAGAAACCAATAGAAAACAAGATTAACTGTTCACTGCTCCGCCCAGTGTAAACTGTAAAATCCCGCAGAGGTGAAAGCATTCATAAGATATGCATAATTTAAGATTCTCTCTCTCTCTCTCTCTCTCTCTCTCTCTCTCTCTCTCTCTCTCTCTACCGGTAAGCCCCTTTCAGTCTCTCTCACACACCTCTGAGATCTCAGTCTCTTTGGCTCTTTTTCTCCTTAAGCTTCAAATATCCCAGTCGTCCTTTTCTGCATTACCTCTCTCTCTCTCTCTCTCTCTCTCTCTCTCTCTCTCTCTCTCTCTCTCTGTTCTGGTATCCGGGGATTATAGCAGGTAAGGGGAAAAAGTGAAGGAATCAAGGAAAATGGCATTTGAAAAAGAAATAAAATCTGTGTCGGTAAGAAAGAGAGAAAAGCGCAGAAGTAGAGAAAATGAAAGACACTGCAGTCATTAATAAATCACAGAAATATAGTTTCATTATATAACGGAAGCATAGTGAAAATACACTGAGAGAGAGAGAGAGAGAGAGAGAGAGAGAGAGAGAGAGAGAGAGAGAGAGAGACCCAAATGACCAAGGAAACCTGTACAGAAAACTTCACAGAATTCAGGGATAACACAGGTATGGGGAGGGGGAGTGGGGAATTACTCGACCCAAGGGGAATTCCCTGGAAAGAAGACAAGTTTCATTACAAAGCCATAATGGTAACGGGTCCAGAGAGGGAAAGGAAGATGTATGGGCTTGGGGGATACAAAATAATGGAAAGAAGTATAAAGGAAAATACACGCTGTAATGAATCTATATTTGGGTCCACTAATACCATGATGAATGGCGAGGCACAAAAATGTCATCTCCCTCCTTTAGTAGACAGTAAAAGATGGCACTGTGGCAAGCCGATGACAACCATTTGCAACAAAGCAAGGACTTTGTCATATACAAGCGACGCACATATGCACACATATATGATATATACTTCTACATTATATAGACGATATATATATACCGTATAATATATATATATATATATATATATATATATATATATATATATATATATATATATATATATATATATATATATATATATATATATATATATATATATATATAGAGAGAGAGAGAGAGAGAGAGAGAGAGAGAGAGAGAGAGAGAGAGAGAGAGAGAGAGAGACACACACGAATTCATGAAGTTACAAATGCTTCTCATTATTTGCAGTGGAATGAATACATGACAAAACCATGTACGTGTGTGTATATATATACATGAATATAAATCTATACCCATATATATACCATATCTACACATATATATTAACAAATATTAAGCCGCAAATGTCGTATAATCTCCGACTCACTATACCTCGGGAATAACTTACACCCAAAGGGAATTATCCCTGATAATGCTTCGTCACCACTGAGATTCGAATTGCCGCCTGGCTGCAGGGAAACAATCGCCGTACATTGATTTTTGATCATTGAACCCTCGTCTTAAACATGCACGCACACACACACACACACACACATACACACACACACACATATATATATATATATATATATATATATATATATATATATATATATATATATATATATATATATATATATGTATATATATGACATCGTTTTTATTGCATATGCTTTGGAGAAGCATATCCAGACTCTTTCTTTTCATTTGCGCAAAAAACTGGCATATTGAAATAGTAAGTCACTGCTTTTGATAATCTGTTCATTCGGAAGAAATATCCAAATACTTTTATTTTGCCGTTTTTGTAATACTATTCCCAGGTTTTAATTTCTGGTTTAGAAAATAAAAACTTGATTTCCAATCATTTTTTTTTATATGTTAGCATTAATAACACTTTCTGAATCTGATATGACCTTTATAGTCGAGTGGTGGTCTCGGTCTGGCATTTAGTGCACAGACCACACGCTTATCAAAGGGCGGTAAGTAGCCCGTAAAAAATCTATCCCCAGAGACAACTGTAAAAGTCAACTACACATAAATCAGCGATGATCCTATTCTGCAATGCCATCTTACTCATTCCAATAGGACAAATTACAATATGCATGGCTTCAGGGGAAGATTGTTTCTCCATTTAGTGAAATGTTTTAATCTGCTGACCTTGTCTGATATACTACATCATCTGCCACAAATACTGCTGCGCGTTCCGGATCTCTTTACAACTCTCAGCAGAGGATATGTACGTAAATCATAGACAGATGTAATTATATGAGTGCTACTGCATTTTGGGGAGATAATGTAAGCGTTTACAAAGATATATGTGATGTATCAATAGATTACTGTTTTACCAATATGTCAATATGTATTAAAAATTCATAAAAAATAATATATGTATTAAAAATTCATAAACAATAATATTATATGAAGTAAACTAGCTTGTTAACTCACCCTGACTTTGTGAATAATAAGAAACAAATGTACGATATGAACAGCAATAAGAAGAAAAAAATATTTTTTAAAGCATAATGCTCCACTGACTAATTATACATGGCCCTGTTTATTGTGAATATCCTACCTCGGGATATTCACAATAAACAGAACACTGGCAATGACAAGTCCTAACCCAGATTTCCATATCACTTAAGGAGCTGAGTATTTCTAGAAAAGCCCTGATTTGGACTAAGAGCTATAATGCATTGCCGAGAAAACAAAACAATATTAAACGTGTTGAATTCAACTGCACCTCTTAAAATTAAGCGAAATAAAGAAGACTATACAATGAATGTCCTAACTAGATTATTTTCTTCTACGTTAAAACTTGGGTTCTCTGCCGAAATTTACTACAATCACGGCATAGCCAAAGTTTCAAGGTTCTGAATAGGCTGCCGCAACTGAAGCCGCCGGCAGATGCTGAAAAAACCAATGGGAACTCGGTGCTTCAGAGAGCTTGACGTCGGCTGAAATTATATTAAAGACTTTAATAAGTCCTTGTGAGAGAGAGAGAGAGAGAGAGAGAGAGAGAGAGAGAGAGAGAGAGAGAGAGAGAGAGAACCATCTTCTCCCTTCACAGTAATTGGTAACAGTCAATGCTTAAGGCTATACAATCCGACAAACAACATGTATAAATAAAAAAAACGAATAATAAAAAAAAGGACCCCAGTGACAGCAAATGAGCAATTTGCGGGGCTTTACTAGCAAACAACCATCCTCTGCAACAATAGAAAGCCTAAATGGTTCGCTGAAAGCCGAATAGGTTAACGAGTGATACTCTAATGATGGAGAGCTTTGATGAATACCGAGAGAAAATGCTTTGTTAAAATGAAAACAGAAGCCTTAAGAAAAATGACCGAAACAATTGCGAAATCATCGCGCAAACGAAGATGAGAATGAAAACAGTCATAAAGTATTGAAAAGCACCAGAAATAACAGCAACCTTTTGAGCCTCCCCTGAATAGTTGCATAATTCTGAGAGAGAGAGAGAGAGAGAGAGAGAGAGAGAGAGAGAGAGAGAGAGAGAGAGAGAATCATTTTGCAAAACGTCTTTGTCTAGTATTGAATCACCATCAAAGTGTGTGAGAGAGAGAGAGAGAGAGAGAGAGCGAGAATGGAGCACTAGATATAACGCGACAGTTTGAGCCAACCACCGCTGAACAGTTGCATAAATCGAGAGAGAGAGAGAACCAGAGAGAGAAGAGAGATAAAGAGAGAGAGAGAGAGAGAGAGAGCACCAGAAATAACGGCAACATTTTGAGCCACCGCTGAACAGTTGCATAAATGAGAGAGAGAGAGAGAGAGAGAGAGAGCGCGGTGGAGCTTGCGGACAATTATCATTTTCCAAGTTTATAAAAAAAAAATTAGATTTGTTAGCGCAAATTTCATGAGCTTGATATGACCTCAGGCTACATTTTTTATTTTGACTTGAACTTCGTTCAGTTAGAAATCATAATACAGCAGATTCACTTACTATTTGTGGCCACAAGAAATTAGCAAATCATGACTGACAGTTGGTTCTAAAAACGTTTGGAATGCAACCGAGGTTCCAGAATTTGCATAACGAAAATTAGTTGTTCATAACTGAAGTCATTGTTCTTATAAAATGTTATGTCTGTCGCTTTCTAAGGGGAAACGTGCCAGTTTATCGTGAAAGATTATTATGTGAGGGATTTCTGGAACAAAATGTTTGTACAGACGTACCAAAATGAGGAAATCAACAACAATAAATCATGATCTAAATATAAAAACGAAAGAAAAACGTACTTCATATTAGAACAATAAAAGCACAATAAAGAACTGCTTTAGAGTTTGAGGTAACGCGTGCAAATTTTGCCCCTCATCTCCTTTCCATCAGTGTTACATACGTCTCTGACGTTCTGTAACCAAAAATTTTGCTGCTAGCATTCTCCTTCCCTATCATTTGCATTGATAAGGATCACACTTAATAAAGCCAGGAAAAAACAAAAGGGGTTTCTCTTTTCCTTCTGCTCTTCTCCGTAAAATACTATCTGTGGGATACGACTGACATCCATGCTTTTGTGATGGTATCTATTCAACGCAATTTTCTTCTTCCTTTAATTTAATGGGGTTCATGGAATCAGAACTACCCTATTCACGAAACCTACCTGTCAATCTGACGATGCCAATGCATACCATACCAATATACTCGTATACCAAGTATTTTCTTAAAGCCACGGTTAAGACACCTATTATCTTGAGCTGGTGTGCACTTCCATAAAGCAAGCTGGCCAACGCCCGAACATTACAAACACAGATTTCGTGTTTTGTCTAGAAGGCTCGTCTTTCTACTCATTTTTCTATTCCTCCTTTACGATATCGCTCTCCCGCTCCATGCCGGATGTTCCAAGTCGATCCACTAATCTCAGCTTGCATCTCAGGAGTGAGGCACTGGCAGTACTAGACAAAGGAAAGAAATTATATTCAACATCATTTAGATTTTATAACTATAGTTATGGCTCATTAGTTTATGGCCTTCCCACTAGCTCTCTTTTACCACCTCATTACAAGCCATTTTTGGTTTTCTGTGAAACAAAACTATTGTGCCGGCTTTGTCTGTCCGTCCGCACTTTGTCTGTCCGCCCTCAGATCTTAAAACTACCCGAGGCTAAAGGGCTGTAAACTGATATGTTGATCATCCACCCTCCAATCATCAAACATACCAAATTGCAGCCCTCTAGCCTCAGTAGTTTTTTTTATTTAAGGTTACAGTTAGCCATAATCGTGCTTCTGGCAACGATATAGGATAGGCCACCACCGGGCCGTGGTTAAAGTTTCATGGGCCGCGGCTCACACAGCATTATACCGAGACCACCGAAAGATAGATCTATTTTCGGTGGCCTTGATTATACGCTGTAGCGGCTGTACAGAAAACTCGATTGCGCCGAAGAGACTTCGGCGCAATTTTTAGTTGTTTCATTGCCTTTCCACTATATATGTTAGCTAAATATAAGGAATACTATTGTAAATTACTAGTTGGTAGCCAGGATGCCTGGCCCGCCCACGGCTGATATAAAAACTCGTAACAGAGAAAAAATCTCTGTCACGGGTTGTCCTAGGAGCAAGAGCCCGTGCCAGCACATGGCTGGCTTAATCTACAATGAAACAACAGAATCCCTCGTCAAACCCTTTGGCGTTGCCTTGGAAGAAACGTTTCTGTTGCATATAGTTTTCAAGGAAACCTTAAACACATCTTGCGTATGATTTCTCCTTAAGAACATTCACCTTGGAATAACTTTACTTTTCTTTATCAACAACGAACTTGTTGGATAGAGCATTTGAACAAAATACGAATAAATAGTAAGGAAATTTTACAAGATCAGAATGGTAACTCGAAGTTTAAAACTGTGTTAGAAATAACTTGAGTCTGTTAATAGGCTTGAGAAAATAAAATGCGTATCGAGCTTAGCTGGCAAATTTTTCACCACAACATTTCTGATCCACTCTTTTATACATAACAACAGTTTTGTGGTACTAACAGTGAGGACCTAGACTCCGTATGCTTCCTGACAAAGCTTTTAAGCCTTTGTAAGGTTATGGAAACATAAGTAACAACATACGCAACATCGGCAGAAAAAAATTAAAATACCTTGACCTACATACCCTCATGGAATAATTTTAGTGTTTAAAAGTTTGTGAGGAAAGTTAATTTTGTTACGGTATCAGAAAGAGTCCACCTCCGCCTTACTGTTAATAAGCTAATTAGGGTGACGCCAGGAAAAAAACGAAGCATTAGTCACTTCTACGTTATCCTATAACTGCTGAATCAGGAATGAACTCTATGTGTAGTTGTGATAAGAGGTGTCATTGAACAATCATGCCCGAGGAAGCACTAAACCAATTGCTTGAAATACTTTTATACCGTGTCTCATGATGGAGGACTTTCTACTTATTTGGCAGGGGACCCATTAGACGAAAGAGGCCCTTTCTTGATGGCTATGGAATTCTCCCCCTTTTTTCCTGCAACAACCAGTAAAGTTAAATAATAACATGTTCGTTGCTCTGCATGTTGTCGAAATCACCAAATGGCCAAGGGCATTATAAAAACCAGGAGCGCTTTTACTCCTCATTACCTTGTCGTCGAGGTTTCCTCTTTTAGCATATATTCACCTGTTCAGGAGTTTTGAATCTTTCATAGCATAGTAGTCTCCTGAGCAATGAAAAGTTAAAAAAAAAATACAAGCACTGAACACTGCGCAATTAACACTAATAAAGCAAATTTGTTTTTAATGAAAACTTATAATGCAGTTACTAAATATACAATGTGAAACTTTACAAGCTACATGGGTTGTATTTTAAATTGCTACAAAACGGCGATCGCATTACAGATTAATTAACTAATAAGAATACTAATAACATTAACAATATACAATTAAATAACCACCTTAGGCAGAGTAATATTTGACCAACAGATACGACGCATATCTCTCAAAATCACAGCATACTTTTCTCTCTGCGGCAAGAACAATGTAATTTCATTGCACTAAAAAGAAAACTGTCTTCGAATCAGTGTACGGGAACTTCCTTAAAAATGAAAAAGGATACAAAACCCGCTCTTTTTCACTTAAATTGGCTTTCACGACAACTTTCTTAATTGTTTGCAATCTACTGGTTTTAAGATGCAAGCATATAATTAAACCTCAATCCAATTCACACTGAAGTAAAAAAAACAAAAAAGGCGTATCTTTACATGCTATCGGGAATGACCAGTTGTCTTCTCCTTTCTGACTTCTTTCATTACAGAAAAAAGCCTCCAAATGTTCAAAATCTGTTTAACCCATGTAATGCACACTGAAAGCCAGAAATTGTCTATACACATATAAACACACAGCATAATACACGTCATACGTTATCTATAAATCTTTCATGGACTTATCTTTTTTCTGAGAGAGAACAGGAGCAAAACTATTAATGGTCACCCTAAAATGTGATTATTACAATACAAAAAAATTAAATGTAAAACAAAAACAAAATAATTTCTGTTGATTTTTCTTTAAGCTCAGTTCCTTCAGCTCTTATTCATTATCACTGAAGTATGCAAGTTTTTAAAAAGAAAAAAAAGTAAAATAAAGTATATGAAAATGAATAAAAAAAAAACAAACAGCCAGAAAAAGAAACAAACAAAAACAAAAACAATGCCAGTTTTGCCCTTATCACTATGGGATAGCCGGATGGTTGGGTTGCGAAAACCTTGCTGCGGTGAGTTCGGTATGTTGACCTCACTTGGTCTCCATGGCAACCTTTCATGGAGAAAATCAACACAAATGAACTCCATGAAATATTACTAGCCTCAGTAAGAGATTTTAAGTGAATTACTCCTATACTGACTCAATTTTATCATGCATTCAAAGAGGTACGACCGGAAGAATCAAGGTTATAAAAAGGTTATCAAGAATGGCCAAGCTTAAGTCATTAGGTAATGAGTCTATCACTGGGGAAGGCCTCCCTGTGCATTAGAACTACCTTAACTTTACCGTCTTTGCTTTGATTCTGCTTTGGTATGAAAATGAATAGTCATTAATGATAAATATCAAGTTAAGTATTACTATCACCATTCACAATAATCAGGAATCATAAAAGCGAACAGATGTAGAGAATGGAAAAAGCAAAAAGGGTAAAAATACAAATGGTCTAAAACATCGTTCCAACTTCATGAATCCAACTGGCAACAGGTCGAAAGACGAAATGTCAAAAGTTGAGGCCAGATACGATCAAAGAAGCACCGAAAAAGCACGGACCGAATCAAATCCAGTGTTAGGAATTCAGAAACACAGGCGAAGAGCAAAGAACTCAAGAGTTGCGAAAAGTAAACGCAGGGGCGTAAAAGGAAGGAAAGAGGATGAACGAAAATCAGAGAGAGAGAGAGAGAGAGAGAGAGAGAGGTGGGGAGAGTCAGGGGTGAAGGAGATCCAGAGAGATTCTGGCAAGATCCCACGAGATCCCAGGGCCACTATCAGGCACTGGCATCCGGAGGGCCAAGCATCTATCATGGAGGACGGCCACACTCCCACCCATTATCTTCTGAAGAAGCCACTCAACATACACGCCCAGAAATGATAGAGGGCCACAGGGAAAGAAAGACGATGAAGAAGGGCGCTGACCGTCCTCACAAAGGAGCCCGGGAAGGTGGTGAAAATAAGGAATGGGACAGATATATATATATATATATATATATATATATATATATATATATATATATATATATATATATATATATATGCGTGCGTGTATGTGTGCGTTTTTCCTTTATTGGAGGGGGTGGCATCAGAAGGGTAAAGCTTCCTCGTTTCAGTGTCTTCAGCGGTGACACTGTTGGAACTACACCAACATTTCATCATTAGTTAATAACTGGATCGACTGGTAAGAAGCAGGACAAGCGCAACCCAAGGACCTAGCAAACTCGAGCTGAGTGCTGCACCTCTAAGCATCTGTATGCCATGTTATATTATCTACATACATACATACAGGCTATATATATATATATATATATATATATATATATATATATATATATATATATATATATATATATATATATATATATATATATATATATATATATATATACATATAATTGCCAGAGCTGAGGCTCGAAGTATACATCATGAAGGAAGCAGTAGGGAAAGGCATCCTCATCATCTACAGTTTATTTTCAATGCCGACGTTTCGCGACGAATTCCAAGTCGCATTTTCAAGGCTATAAAATATAATATAATTTGCGAACATCAATAACAAATTAATGCAATGACAACAGCTCTTTCTGTAGTAAAAATATTTAAAAACAAAACACATTTCAATAAGTAAAGGAGTTCACTAAAATCTTAAAACAACCTACCTATATGAAGGAAAGAACAAGACTAATATAAATAAGTCCTCAGTGAAATTGTTTATAGCCTAGTTTGGGCAACTGGTTTTCCTCACTCTGTTTTTACTTATTTATATTAGTCTTGTTCTTTCCTTCATATAGGTAGGTTTTTTAAGATTTTAGTGAACTCCTTTTACTTATTGAAATGTGTTTGTTTTTAAATATTTTTACTACAGAAAGAGCTGTTGTCATTGCATTAATTTGTTATTGATGTTCGCAAATTATATTATATTTTATAGCCTTGAAAATGCGACTTGGAATTCGTCGCGAAACGTCGGCATTGAAAATAAACTGTAGATGATGAGGATGCCTTTCCCTACTGCTTCCTTCGTGATATATATATATATATATATATATATATATATATATATATATATATATATATATATATATATATATATATATATATATATATATATATATATATAAGACATCAACGCAGTGTCGCACTGAAGCGCCAAGATGGACATTCCACAATAATGTGAATTACCTGGAAAAATATTCATATAGTAAGCTTTCGCTTGACACTGCTAGGTTTAGCAAAGTTGGATAAATCTAGCAAGCAGTGGCTAACAAAAGCTTACTGTCTAAAAATTATACAAATTTTTCTAGAAAATTCAAGTAATTGTGGATTTTTCTTCTATATATGTCAGAATGTAGGACCTCACTCAAACTGGATGGTATCTAATGGAGTATTTATTCAGAAAAAGTTACAAGCTTTCTTGAACAAACAGTCCTCATTATCAAGTATCCGTCCAATGACCAGATGCGTAGTCCTGCTGTATTTATATCTGTGTGCTGGGTGCTTTAATCCTATAATTGCCTTCCTCAGCACACAGATATAAATATAGCTGGACTACGCGTCCGGTCATTGGACGGATACTTGATAATGAGGACTGTTTGTACAAGAAAGCTTAGAACTTTTTCTGAATAAATACTCCACTAGATACCATCCAGTTTGAGTGAGGTCATGTTAGTAATTCTACTAATACACAGAACAATTGTGTATGTGATAAAAGTTTATATATATATATATATATATATATATATATATATATATATATATATATATATATATATATATATATATATATATATATATATATATATATATATATATATTTATATATAAAGGGTTATACAATAAATACAATTACGTATCTGCTTCTGTCAGATACATATATATATATATATATATATATATATATATATATATATATATATATATATATATATATATATATATATATATATATATACACGTGTATGTGTGAGCGCTGCGTGGATGTTTTATGTGCGGGGGGATTATCTATGATTCAGCAGATAAAATATGAAAATAGTAGTGACCGTTCTGTTGATTTTTCTCAGGAGCCTCCCCTGTTAGGAGAAATAACTCAGTTCAGAAAAAATTTAGAGAAAGATTCAACTCTCCTTTATAGAATGAAGTGAGGAAGTTAAATGCGAATGGAAGGAAAAAAGGATGAAGCTGTTGAGATAAATGAACATGTGGTGGAAGAGGAACTGAAAGGGTGAGAAATATGGAGATGAAAAAGAAAATCGTAAAAAGAGGATAGAGAGTGTTTTCAGATGGTTTGGTCATATTAAAAGAATGGAGGACGTCAGGGTGATGTGAAAGTGTGCAATTCAGAAACGTTACGATGGGGAAAAAGAGAGAAAGACCAAAAAAAAAACGGATAACGGTGGAAAAGAGGAACTGGAAAATACGTCAAAGTTAGGGCCTTGACAGCCAGGATGCCTCCAAGTGAGTGCAAGTTTGAGGTAATAAGCACCGTGCTTTTTGGGGGTTTCAACGTGCTAAGGATGAACTTCATGTGTAGGTGTATGATGCGGCTAATGTTTAAGTTTTCTGCAAATGTTATTCATGCACGATTTGCAGTCTCTGAAGCCATTTTCTGCTAGAAGAAACGGCTTAAAAGTTAAAAAAAAAAAAAAAAAGTAACCATACATACGCCGTGAAAAAGTGGTAACTTAAGAAGACTTGAAAAATAAGCTTTGTTACCTATATGTTAATAACCTATGCTGAGGTATGATTCCCTGTAGACAATAACCTACACATTAAAATGATGACACTATGATGTTCAACCTTACATACGGTTATATATATAAGACTAAGTTATATTAAAATATATCTCGTTGTCGGTATCTTTACATGTTTATTTTCTCCCTTTCTCTTTTAGTCACTTTTTAGCTCCTGCCTTGGTAGGTGTTTCTTTTAGTCTTCTTTGTGTTTTTTATAGTATTTGTATAAAATATTACTATAATTTTCAAGACCTTTAAAAAAAGTTTGTGCTATATTAGTAACTTTGTCTTATGCATTTATAGTAAATGAGTAATTTTTCTAGCCTTGAAGTTGTGAAACGTCGGCAAATAAACCTGTACTGACGAGAGACATGCCTTTATCTCTTCATCCTATATATATATATATATATATATATATATATATATATATATATATATATATATATATATATATATATATATATATATATATATATATATATATATATATGTATTCGTTACTTCCCTTTATAGACACTGTCATCAGACGTGAACATTTACAGTGTAAGTATATTATGTATGGAAACGAAACAAATAATTAATCTAATCTGCATTATTTTTTAGGACATAATTTTTATATAAAACTCTGTATTCTCTTCAAAACTCCTGTGAACATTACGTGTTGTTAGTCCTCGATTATGAAAAATTGGTAGAAACTTAGTTACTAGATTATATTTTGGAAACTAGCTAGCTGTAAAAAACATATTTCTTAACTTTATTTGGGCCAGACAAGTTAAGAATTAAATGCCAGAATAAATCAACATGAATATCCAGTTAGAATAATGTTCCTTTTGTGCATAATGTGAAAAATCACATATGATTGATTGGTTCTATAGTACTGTAATTAAAAGATGTACAAATATTGTGTCCTGAAATATCCTTGACTATTCAATAATACAACACACAAAGGAAAATGATATTAAGGTTCAGTCCTATAGACTCTTGACCCCATTCTGCTCAAGAAGTGCGAAGGAGATTTAAAATAGACAATACAAAATGACAGTAATCAGGGTTAATGTCTTGCGTCTCGTCTTGTTTTATCTAAGTACCTGAGTTAATCCTAGACAGCTGTTTCTCTCCTGAAGATTTAATCCATATGTAATGACCTTTGTATGCATCAAAATGATTATATACCTCATTATACCTGCTGATATTTGTAAAACCAGTTGTTTTTTGTATTTTTTTTTATAGTTTGTAGTTTGCTTCATAATGTCCTAAAGTTAGGCCAAATACTCTTTATATTCATTATCACGTTTATATAATATATATATATATATATATATATTTATATATATATATATATATATATATATATATATATATATTATATATATATATATATATATATATATATATATATATATATATACACACACACATGTATATATATATATATATATATATATATATATATCAGTATATATATATATATATATATATATATATATATATATATATATATATATATATATATATATATATTCTCACACACCATTCTCACCAGACGCCAAGTAAGTAATCAAGCTTGTCAGTCGTCCTGCCTCAGTAATTTCTTCCATATCCGTAGATCTGCAAATAAGTTTGCCTCTTCAACCTACTGTAGAGAGCTTCCTCTTTTACGCATTTCTGTGTCTAAATTTTCCTTCCATCTTTTCCTTGGCCTTCCTACAGGTCTTCTTCCATCTGGCATCCATTCCAAAAACTTCTTGGGATATCTACCTTCCTCCATTCATTTTACGTTTCCAAACCAACGTAGCTGTCCTCTTTCAACAAACTTTAGAATGCTTTCCAACCCCCGTTCACTCATAATGTCTTCATTTCGTATTCTGTCTAGCCTTGTAACACCCTTCATCAGTCTGAGTACTTTCTGCTGCTTGAATTTGGCTTCTAGTTCTTAATGTTAATATCCAAATATCATGGACACAGGTCAGAAGTGGTCTAAATATAGTAGTATAAATTACTGATTTTACTTTTCTTATACATACATACAGTACATACATATATATACAGTATATGTATATATATATATATATATATATATATATATATATATATATATATATATATATATATATATATATATATATATATATATATATATATATATATATATATAATCATCATCTCCAACGCTGCATGAAGCAAATGGTCTCTGTGAAATTCCACTAATCATTTCTTTCCCGTACACAAATCTCCACTAAGCTCCAGAATCTCTTCTCACAGTTCTCACCCAGGTATGCAAGGGTCTTCCAACTCTTCTGGTGCACACAGGAGCCAAAATGGCACTCTCACTTATTACTCTCCTAGGGTTGTGTAAAGGGCGTTTCAAAGTCATCTCCGCCCCCTTTTCATTATTACGTCTTCTACATTTGGTACTTCTGTAACTTCTCGTATGGTAGCATTACTAGCTCTATCCTGACACCGAAATTTCTTCCTGTACTGGACATTTAGATTCAATCTCATTCGTTTTTTCTCAATCTAATGTTATTTCATCCCTCTGCGCATACTCTAACCTCATTACTTCTGCTTTTATTAGATTCATCTTGAGACCCTTCTTCTTTAGGCAACCTTTATAAATCTTGTGGTAGTATGCTGGTTAAAAGAATATCATCTGTGTAACCTAAAAGTGTCAAATTTCTGTTGTTAGTCCAGTCTAAAACTCCTCTATCTACGAGAAGGGCAAACAATAAGGCGAAATAACATTCACCTGTAGCACCCCTCTACTTGACGCGACCCCTTCAACATCAAATTTGCATTTACTTCTTTCATGGATAGTATCTATTAGCTTTAAATATCTAAAAGGAATGCCATTGTGACGCAAGACCTTTCATAATAATGGTTTGTTGATACTGTCAAATGTTTTCTCGTAATAAACAAATGCCATCAAGCGAGGATTTGTAAATTTCATAAACTGCTGGGCATTTCCTAACACAAAATTATATATATATATATATATATATATATATATATATATATATATATATATATATATATATATATATATATATATATATATATGTGTGTGTGTGTGTGTATATATACAGTATATACATGTGTGTGTGTAGGTGCATGTGTATTAAAACATCAACATATGCATGTACATTCTATTAGTTAAGGTGCGCCATTAACAACCTTATAAGCAGGCACCGTAGTATGGAGAAAACCAGCATATTTCAGGTGCTTCCACATATTAATCAATAGTTACCTCCAAGGGTAAACCAACATTTAAAGTTCATTTCTAAGCAAACATGAGGTATAAAATTCTCCTTTAAAAGCGAACAAATATTTGCAAAGGTATTCTATGGATCGCGCGTAATGAGAATAAGACAAAGAACTACATCGATGTACATTCAATACAAAAAAAAAAAAATCATTATATTTTACTGCTCTTTGTTCGTTATTAAGAAACCGAAAGAATTTTCTAAAAAATTTTTCATGCATTACAGGATGTGTGGTTATATAACGAGGACGTATTTCAAGAACACTCGGAAACGGCGACACTAAATGGGAGAAGATATAGATTTCCAGTGTTTTTGTTTTCTTAGAGAGAGAGAGAGAGAGAGAGAGAGAGAGAGAGAGAGAGAGAGAGAGAGAGAGAGAGAGAGAGAGAGATTATTCATGTATAAGACCCGCCAAATAGCTGTGCAGTACTAAAATCCTTACAAACTCTCCCCATGATGCCAGTATGCAAGAGCATAGTCATGCCACCAGGCAGCCATACTCAATGGAAGAAGAACTTCATTAATTACAGTGGCAGCGATGCTGTTCAACTCGCGCCCATTTGTTCGCATGTTCCCCAACCTTCATTAAGGTTTCTATAGAGGCGTCTGTTGTCCTTCTTGGAATTGTGATGTTTCTGAGAAACCTGTTAACAAAAAAGAAAAAAAAAAGTGGACGTGATCGTCACCCTCTAAAACTGTTGTCATGAAGCATAATAAGATTGTCATCACTAATCTAACATTTACACTATACCTACATTTCAACAAACTGTTATTATTTTTTCTTTGTTTCTCTCATCCTTTAAAATAATAATAATAACAATAATAATAATAATCATCATAATAATAATAATATATGCTTACAGTCTACGGGAGATGGAAAACTCCTAATCTAAGTGCTCTGGGACTCAATTTGATGTACCGACAAACAATACCGAAGCGACCCATTCAGTCATTTTTGCTTAAGTGCATAAAGTATTTTAGTCATACTGCTCTTCCTTAAGGGGGTTGGTAAACTAATGTTGAGGTCGGTCTGTCACTTGTCACAGTCCAACTGTTTAAAATTTTGATGATCTGCCTTTGAAACTGTTGAAAACATCTTTTTAGATCAATGTGTTCCGAGAAGAATAAGAATAAGAGATGGCAACTAAACCACAGTGTAAGAAATTAAAATAGTAATATCGTTTGAACACTGTCCTTTCGAGAACGCCTTCGTCTAGATAGAGCTCAAATTAAACTTCAGTCTACAACAAATGTTTAATATTGTATTTGATAGATGCAAGAGTGGAGAGTGAAATCGTATGTCAGTACACAGATGAACTCAAATGCAGCGTACAAAGGAAAACAATCCAACTTACTTCCCCAGATGAAAGACTTCGGTGCCAAGGTTAATAACGTCGAACGCATGAATCGAAAACCTGACAGGTGCACAGTACAAGAGTCCTGGGTTTTCTTCATGTCTACTTAGTATATTAGTAGATTAGAAAGAGGAAGACTAGTATGGTTAAGAATAGATGAGAGTGAGAATAAGAGACTGATGTGAACGACCTGAACTTATGCAAATGGACATGCCTGTATAGGTTTGTGTATTGAAGAGCTCGACTGATATGGCAAGGAGGGAGAAGTACGCATAACGTCCTCTGCAGATTATTATATAACAAAGAGGCCTTGATTATAACAATGAGGGGAAATAAAAGACAGGACAGAGGTTTTCTCGTCTGAATATGCTACTCTCAGACTCAACAGATTTGAGTACAACTTTCCCCCAGGGATTAAATCGGATCTAATTAATGGTTCACGAAGCATTTACTGATGTTCCGTTAAAGTTCTCTAATTAAAATCAAGTAAATCTTAATTGGCCTCTAAGGTGGAATTAAAAATAATAAGGCTTTCTTCAAGTTCTGAATAACTTTCAAGTTTCCGCTCCTTTCTCTAGGGAAAAAGTTGTTTATCTGTTTACCTTGACGAAAAAAAGGAAAACAAAATGGGAACTCAACATGGGACTAATTTGGCCACGCAGCTAAGCAACGGGAGGTACAAAAGAATGAGAATAAAATAATCATTTATCATATTCAATTTAAGTTTATAGCCACCTTTCTTCGGTTGTTTTGCTCCCCAGGTAAACTTCATATGTACAAAAAACACACTGAAAAAGATGATTAAAAAAAAAAACCGCTTATGATGAAATAATATGAACTCTCATGAAATACTGAAAGACATTTGGGGGAGTGAAAGATTTACAAATACTAAAAAGGATACTTATTTATAACGACGATTCTGTTTCTTTAAGAAACTAATATTATCATTATCAAGTATTATAACCAGACAAGTTAATGAAGTAGCTGACTTCATAAAAAGCAAAGTTTATAGCGGTCAACAAAAAACAAATTACTTTTTTGTTTTAAGTGGGTGGTGTACGTACGACGTTTGGGGAAGGGGTGACGTATATCGTACACTTGAGTGTGAAAAACAGCATCAGATGTCCCAGATAATCGATTAAACACTTTGCCTTTAAACTAAAAAAAAATAATATGTCAATTTCGACAACACACACACACACACACACACACACACACACATATATATATATATATATATATATATATATATATATATATATATATATATATATATATATATATATAATGTTGAGTGTTAAACATATATATACATATATACATACTTGTATATAATTTTCCCCTTGGAGGTAGGGAGACCAGAAGGGTACAGCTTTCTAGGTGATGAGCAAGTCATTAAGACGAGGTTGCCAGCCACGGCAGGCTCTGCAAACCACTTACAACTAAGTGGACTGAAAGGAGGTAGGCAGGTTTTTGGTGGGGTCTCCACACCCACACGCCTATTATAATTCATTAATACAGAAAATATCTACATCAGGAAGAAATTTCATCCGTGTGGAATAACATATGATAAATGCATTTACCCTGATCTGGAATTGAACCTGCGTCTTTTTGGACTGACACATGGGTGACAGTCGACTTACAGATACATAGTACAAATATAATTCTTATTTAAACTTTCGCATTCAAATGAAATACACTGTACAATATACATTGTTTATTTAGATATAGAATTTCGGTGACTAAGGTTGAACAAAATTACTGTGCATCACGTTGACGAACACTGGTAAGTCACTGCACAGCTCAACTGCACAGACACACATAAATAAATAAATAAATAAGTTTTTTGGCCAATGAAAAGAGGATCATCAAAGCAAAGCAACGAAGGCGAGACAGCCTCAGTTTTAC
Source organism: Macrobrachium rosenbergii (assembly GCF_040412425.1). NCBI lineage: Eukaryota > Metazoa > Arthropoda > Malacostraca > Decapoda > Palaemonidae > Macrobrachium > Macrobrachium rosenbergii. The sequence goes on from NC_089746.1 coordinate 35,754,801, forward strand.
CCGACACTTAGCCAGTAAGCGAAAAGACCCGATAACATAAAATAGCATTTTGTATACAAATGGGGGAAAAACTGCGCTCTGCGTGTGTACGGTCCAAAGCCTTTTATGTGGCGGTATTTGTAAACGTCAACCTATCTCTGCTTCGCAGAAGCGTCGCATTGGAAATGAATACGGCAACAATTCAAAAGCTTAGCGCCGACGATGCAAAAGCGATTGCACCTCGTCAATTGCAAGAGGAAGGGATGGAAGGGACTACAGAGAAATGGGGCAAGGCTTTGATAGCCATCGCAAAACTTCCAGAACGTAAAATATCTATATTTCTCTTTTATGTTTAACTGTCCGTCCTTCCATCTAGCTCCGTCTGCCTGTCTATTTGAGCAACCTCAAACAGTTATTTACTTACCTACAATGACTATTGCTATTTTTATATCGATACGTCATTCTATTTAGCTGTCTGCCCATGTGTTTGCACATGGATGTGAGCAACTACTTACAAAAGGCCATGTCAACATTTCTGCTTTATTTTCAAAGAGTGTAATGAATGTGCAATTGCAAACATCACGCACACTAAGCAGAACAATTTATATTGCCCTAGTTTCCCATTACTACGAATGCACTTGAATAGATCTCATTCAGAAACGCAATAAACAAACTTTGAGGTTTTACAGACACTAAAAACTTTTAATGCAGTTTACCATTACAGATCTAATTCCAGAAAATCAATTTGAATATTACTCTTTATGCTGGCAAGTGAGATAAATTATCCATAATATTCCGGCAGATAGGCATAGCTTAGCAACGATTCTAGCCTTAATTACACTCAGCTGTCAGTGAATATACTGCTATTTACATCTAAAGGGAATTGACCTCGTACCACATTTCTGCTAACTTCGAAAAATTTTCTTAACATCTGCATTTTCTTCCTTTCCAGATCTTAATGCATCAAACATGCCACATCTGAAACATCTAATTACTGCTGTTATGATACAACACACTTCCGGTATATTCATATACTGCTTTCTTTCTACAGTGGCCTAGCTGAGCTATTTTTTGGCAATAATCATGTCGTTAATAATGGAAAAAGTAAGTGTCGTAGAAGAAAAATCTTTGACTTGTAAATCAAAGAAAGTGTTAAAATAAATGAAAGGGTTATTAGGAAAACTCTGTGCCAGATGAACCGAGAAAATTTGTTTATGACTGTATTTTCTATGAATTATATGACAAGGTTCGAGGTAATGGAAGTTTGGTCGGAAAATGTTGATAAAGAAGATGAAAAAAGATAAAAAAGAACTGGCATCTTGAGGCAGTTTTGTCATGTATAACTGAATGGGTTTGGTGCTATTATATATTTGAAAAATAAAAAGAAAGGATCCAATCAAATTATGAATAGATACCATGATAAAAGTACTTGAAAGGCGAAGGGGAATACTTGAATATCTAAGGAGGTAGTGCACTTCTCAGTTAGGTATTGATTAGGTATGTACCGACGAAAAAAAAAAAAAAGTTTTCAAGCCAAAATTCCATAACTGTTGCTAAATCGGCAGACAATCCCACATAATGGAAGTGAATGTTGCGAAGGATTGATCAAACAGGTTACTTGTCAAGTTGGCGACTTCTACACAGGTTCCATGAGACTAAAAGAATGTTGCGTACAACGAAGCTGAGAGCCTGTAAGACGCAGTGTGATATCAAAAACCTCAAGAGTGCAATGACCAAAGGATAACTACAGTAGAATCAGATGGCGGCCACTTGACGGCGGAATTGACGTGAGGGCTGCGTCATTTATCTGAAGGAAAGGTTTTGATTAAACTCTGCCAAGAGGAGTTGTGCGCTAAAGGCCTTCCACGATATAAGTTCTATACTCTATACAGGGACTCAGATACACTCTCTCTCTCTCTCTCTCTCTCTCTCTCTCTCTCTCTCTCTCTCTCTCTCTCTCTCTCTCTCTCTCTATATATATATATATATATATATATATATATATATATATATATATATATATATATATATATATATATATATATATATATATATATATATATATATATATATATATATATATATATATATATATATATATATATATATATATATATATATATTGTCATATATAGATAAACATCCCTCCTTCCTGTAAATTTGATTTCCTTATTTAATTTTGAATTCATCTGTTATACATTTGCCTATGAGTCGGGGAATTTGGCAGGCGTCGGACAAAACCGAGACTACTTGAACCAGTCAGTAGCCGTTAGCTAGGCCTCCTTAGCCCCCCCAACATCATACGATCCAGCAAACAATACAGTCCCCCTTTTCCGCCCCCATCACGCAATGGGGGGACATGTAGGTATGGGGGAGGCCAAAAGGGCCATTTAGCGTTAGGGAACAGGTCAGATTCTAATCTGTAGGCATATAATGATAAGTGTGCTTTTCCTTTGCCCTCTTTGCTGGTTCTTTTGACATACTTGCAGGTACGGATGGCCCAAAAGCTCGATGCTTGAAGAGGCCATGTTTTTAAACAGAGAGACGCTCCTCTGAACTGATCTGTAGCGGACGCGCTGCATTTTTCCCACTTCGCTGGTTGAACTGACTTCGACGGACAACTGGAAAGGCTGTTAGGCGCCAACAATAGTCATAAAAGGTTCGTACGTTGCAAGTAGTCAAATACCAGCCCTTCCCCTTTTACTTAAACTCCTTAAAATTCCATTTCTTTAAACTTTAACTTCTTCCGCCACAAAGCAAGTCTCCTTTGTTAGAGTCCTGCCTGCAGTCCCATATCTTGCCATTTACGTGCCTTGAATTCAAGTAAAGATCCCGTGATAACCATCAATTATCCCTCCCCCCGTGCAATTTAAGGGCTATTTAGGTTAAGCAATCTCAGTGTTGATTTTATCTTTGCGTGAGTGCGATCATGTGTTCCTTGTTTCAAAAGCCCCGATCGAATACGATTCCAAGTCTGTGATTACGTGATTTTCTGATAATCATCTTCTAGGCTACGTCATGTTTAGTATTTAAGAACGTGTATTGGGTGATATTTCAGAGGTGGATTCCATCTCCTTCAGTGTATACCGTCATTCCTAACTTAGAACGTCTCTTTCAGGGAGACACACGGACCGATCGCAATTCCAGGCTTCAGTATCTCGTCTCCCTCCAAAATCCTGAAAATTCCTGGTCGCAGTCATTACCAAATTCCGTTGTGGCCCGAAAATGTTCATATGAGTTATTCTCCCATCCTGGAGTTCCACCATTTGCATTACCTGAGACTATTTTGTGTAATCAGGGCAAGACTGAATGTTATTATGATGATCATTGGACTGATTGTATTACATAATGGCCCCATTTTTAATCAACTTGCTTGTTGCCAAATCATTGCATCATTGTCCCCTGTGTCCTATAACTGAATCTGCCCCTTAGTGATTATGTTGTTCTGTGTCTCATTGTTTATTTGCTAAGTCTCTGTAAATAAATCCCTGTAAATTTGTAAAAGAATTCTAATTCCTATATGGCGACCTTCCCCATTCAATTGTAAATCCAGGAAAATCTAAGGGAAGTTTTCAAATAACTTTTCCTTTTGCTCATAAACTGGGCTCTCTTGGTTTCGTGGCAGCATCATTATAAGTTTGTTTCAATTTCTCACCAGCCAAGAGTCCAGTTTATGACAATATATATATATATATATATATATATATATATATATATATATATATATATATATATATATATATATATATATATATATATATATATATACGTTGGGTCAGGTATGATACATGAAACATACGCTACCGGGGTCTAAAGCGATGTCAGGCAGGGCAGCCGATCGAGACTACAGGTCTACCCCAAAGCCAAATCAAAAGTCCTTCAAAAGAAGGCATCGTGCTTACCCCATACAAAAATGGGAAAAAAGCACGTTAAAAGAAGAAGAAGAAGATATATATACATATGCATAAGGCTTGCTGATAACCGAAGGTTAACACTTATGCAATAGATGATGGTCGTGAACTGAAATTCTTGACTTTAATAGCCTGTCACTAGGTTTCAACAGATTCAAACTCAAGTAACAGACATTGAAAGCCGTCCAGCTCAGTTATCTTAACCAAAAACCTACTAAAAATGTATGATTTACGGGGCTGTGTTTGCCTGAATGTATGTTCCCAGGCACAAAAAATACAGAAAATCATGATTTTTAAATTTTTCCGCCTACATAATAAATATAAACTTTTAGGACAACGAGTACAATAAAATTATGGTTAATTCAGTATAACCGTTTAACCTACAAAATTTAGTTTCGTCTTCTAGTGCGAAAATTGTACCACGATCAGAGAGAAGAGTAATGACATCAGAGTTATTATCCCATCAGGGAAAATGAGGATACAATCGTTCAAGCTGACCTCATCGGTTCTTGCAAGGAAATTTTGAGAGACTCAAGCTACAAGGTACGGCCATATCAAATAAATGTACAATAAATATTTACGCTACAACACAACAAAATTCAAGAATAGAATTTTCATATAGCATGAATGAGTAAATAATTTATTTTTCAATAATGGTAACGCTTTGAGTTAAGTTTACTGTCTTAAAATTAGCCAACAGACCAAGTGTATAAAAGAAATTGATAAAAATACTTTCAAAAGTGATTCCAAGTATATGAAACCACTCAAATAAAATCATTTACACACACAAACACACACACACACAAACTTTAAACACAAATACTCTAACACTACATATCCAATAATGTTTCTCGTTCTGAAAGGAAGGTTTACTGCTTCTTAACGGTTTAATCTCACCTCTTTTCCTCTGCACCTAGTGGAGAAAAATCAAACTAGGCTACTTGTTCGCAATGTGTACTTTAAGCCAGTGGTGCATGTAGAAAAAAACTTTCTTCTTTACCTTAAATGCATTAAAATATATTACAATGCCAGTCCCATCAAATATTCCGCATAACATTACAACAAATGCATAATACTTTTGCCAAGAACAACTGAATTATATGGTAAACGACAAAATAAAAAAAAGTGAAAATGATAAGTTTAAATGCATACATTATCCCAATGAAAGGCGCAAAAAAGCCCTAGTAAAGGGAATTATTCGGTTCACAAACGTTTGCATATGAATTTTTGTAATTTGGAAAAAAAACACCATAACTGATAAACTCTCATCTCGTTCCCCTCATACGCATTTTCCTTCTCGGCCCACCTTAATTCATACAAGGTTTATTAAAGTTAAATCGAATGAAATCATCTGTATGTAAAAGATCTAAGAAATTTTTGTCAAAGTATTCCCACCTTTTTAATGCTTCCTTTGTCTTTCCTCTTCTGAAGGCTCCGATTTGAAGGGATTTTCACATTACGATGAAGGAGAATTGCGTTACTGTAAATCTGAATCAAATACGATGGTTAGTATGTGTGCGCATGTTTAAGTGACGGTGGTTGTCCGATAAACAAGCGCAAGAGGACTGCGACGGCCAAAAGAGACGGATGCCTCTTCGGAGATGAAGTGGAAATAAATGCGCACAGCGCTCTTCGCCACTAAAGAAATCTGAGAATCAAGAAACTTCCGGTTTTTCTCCCTTTGGCATTCCTTGCATAAGGCATCTCTGATAGCACTTGGCGACGGCGGGGAGCGGGGGAGTTGGAGTAGTGCCAATAAATATCGTTTAATGCTCCCGAAATGGTACGCTATCCCTGACGGACCAAACATCTATCACAGGGCCGCCATTGTCATTCAGCCTACTCTGTCACCATCAGGGCCGGAATACCGAATACGCACCCAGCTTTTTATTGCGGCTGCCATTTTTACGAGCCCATTACGGAGACGCTTATTAAAAATTCGACTCCCAATAATTTAGGTCTTATTGTCGAATATTCATCGCAAGTATGGGGAGTATGTGTTCCCAAAAGCTGGGAGATGATTTTGTCTGCAAAAACAGTTGACAATAAGTGATTTACATACACACCCATTCAACAATAAGCAGGCAATATGTACGTACATGTACAAGATGAATTTCAATGCGAAGAAATTCTTGTTCTCCAGAGTTTAAGGTACTAAAAGGAACCTACAATCTAAAGCCATCCCGCGATTTTCCCTCCCTTCCTGGAAAACCCATTACGAAAATGGGGAAAATCTGAGATAATAGGCTTCTGCTGTGTGGAGGATAACACCCGAAAGCGGATAACTTCGATGGCCGGGAAAAGGAGGATCACTGCTCCAAATGGTTCACGAGCTTAAAAGACCAAAAAAAAATTTGGATGATGTTCGATTTTTAAATCCATCCGACTCCCAAATGAGGGAAGATATTGACTAAGACGTTAACGTAAATTCGTAATAAAAATAATAAAAATTCATGTATTCACACAATGTTTGCTGGGAAAACAAGAAAGTTGACTAAGAAGTGAAAAGTTTGGGCGATGCTGGGTTTCCAAACCCAACCAGTTCACGAGGAATAGGATGCTGATATAAAGTCGTCTGAACATTAAGCAGCCAGATCAATTCTTACACACATATTTGCTGGAGAAAAACATAATAACTTTCTTTTCTAGCACTAGAGTTATCAGGTACAGAAGCCGTTAATGGAATGCGCCAATTTGCTCTTCAATCAAAGTAATGGTCACTTGGTTGGGGGGAAAGGGCCAAAGAAAATCAGCCACTAAGGAAAAAATCCTATACGCCAGACAGAAAACATTAAGATGATGAAGCCATCGATTAGCCCGAAAATTCCCTAAGTGATGGGGAAAACGAAGAACGGGCGCGCGGTTTCTCGATTCATCGACTAACTTTCACATTTACAGAGAAAAATTCTTTATACAATGAGAATATTGAGAGGTGAAACTTATTACCTGTAAGTAACGGTGGTGAAGAACATCCTTATTCAAAATGGATTCTCCAGCTAAAAAACATCGTGTCAGATTTGACAGACTTTGAAACTTGACATCAAAGGAAATGAAGGCAGGTGTATTACTGCTATGATGAGCTCTGATGGTATGGTCTTGCTTTGAAATGTGTTCTGATTACTGATACTAACATAGTACAGAGGTTTAAAGTAGGGAAGCTTTGTTGAAAATTTCGACCCTACTCTCATTTAAGACACTAGCACTGAACTTTTAGGGACCACTATAGTGCTTCATCGATGACCTATTTAATCTAGATCGTAAGCTGGTTGCGCTATGCGCACATCACATATATATCCTAAGAGCACTCAAGCAGTTATGACATAAAATTGTTCCTATAATGACGGCGCTTCGGAATTGATATTCGTTGGGCAGGTTCTAAAAAAATGAAAAATCTTTCAATGTCCCTTAAAACACACATAAAAGACATCACACCTGCCATTTCTGCCTCTATCAACATCTTAGTTCTATGAATACCCAAAGAGGAGTTCACTTTCCTTTTTATCAGGTCCTGAAACCATAAAATATCCGAAATCGATGAATATTCAGAGAAGCCAAGAGTGCCGTTCGTGAGCGCGCACTGCCTTTTCTCAGAACAGCTTCACAGAATTAAAAGGGCCTGATCGATACCATCCTTCGTATTGGAGAATAGCTACAAAGACCTAATGTAACTCTGAACTAAATAAGCACCAGTAGCAGGGATTTGTTGTTTGTGTAATTTAAATCTATGCTTGTAATGTATTAGTTCCCTTCGATGGATCGATTTAACTAAATCAATACAACACCTAGACTTCTAATGCTGTATATCATACGCGACACAGCTATTTACAAGGCCGGATACCATTTAATCAATGCACTCCGGCCGGGGTAAATTAGTAGCTTTTAGAAACTGCATTACGGAATGCCGAAAATCACTTATTCTGTCATTCTTGGCTTCTCATGCTGTCTTTACTTTCCACACTGTGGAGCTGAGAGAATGTTTTAAGGTATTTTAACATTTTAAGCATTTTAAAGGTCAGTTAGCTGATATGTTTTTAGTCAATTAAAGGTCAATTACACAAGACCACTTACGTATTTCAACCGTCATCACTGACCATTAACTTCTAGTTGGAACACCGCCAAATGCAGGATAAAAATAATATAAATACGATAAAAAGCGCATTCTGGGCTTATTTATTTATTTTTTTTTTAGTAAAGGTAGGAACTAATGAAAGGACTAAGCTAATGTCCCTACCTAAGCCAGGTGTACAGGAACAGTGGAAAAGAGATGTGAAAGAGGAAAAACAAGTGAGCTTAAAGCCGGACGAAGCTAGAGGCATCCCAACTACAACTGAAAACAGGCAAAAGTCAGGTAGAGTTAAATAGGAATAAAGTTCCACGAATGCTCTTTATAGACTGTCAGTGAATTTTGTCAGTGACAATAATAATTTGCTGACCTGCTCTTGCTGACAACATTTTCAAATATCCTTTTGCCTCAAGGACTATTTTCAGCTCGTCGAAATGAATGCGAAAAGAACGACTGTGATAGTCCAGGCGGCATCATAATCGGCGTCTGTGGACAGCAGGTTAGAAGTATCTCAAGTTCCAAATAATTTTTCAAACTGATGAGGTGTAGCTGTCAAGTTGGCGAGTAGATTCCTTACTGGAATCCCTTCCATATTCAGTCTCTCCCGTCCGTCACGGTGATCTCTGATCCTAGCTAAGGGTTAAGGTTAGGTTACACACACATACACTTACTAACTAACATACATATATACATATATATATATATAATATATATATAATATATATATATATATATATATATATATATATATATATATAATCATATATATATATATATATATATATATATATAATCAACGGCAGGATTTCACTGATAGCGCAAGTAGAACCAAACACTAAGATAGGTTAGGCTATTTCCATGAGTTTGTTTTCTTTCTTTTCCTATGAAAATTTTGCAAAAGTACAAAGCTTGCTTATCCTCCAAAGTCCTTCCCGGTTTTGTATAAGAAAACCTAATTGTTAATGGCATCTGGAGTAGTGTCATTTTTGGAGGCAGCCATCTTTTTGCGCATGACTTCTTCATGAAAAACTACCCAATTATTTTATAACACTGTTCCTTTGAGCTAACTTTCCGAAGTAAACTTTAATCTTTAGACGAATAAAAAGGTAAATTTTCGGGCTTAGCACCTTGACAACTCGTGCGGCCTTCAAAAAAGATAGGTAGGCTTAACAACGCAGCAATGCATGTTCGCATGATCGATCAATTACTGTGAAAGATGATTTGCATCTGCATGCAAATGGCTTTAACAGCCGAGCATTCCCACTCCCCAATTTGGGATCAAAGGCCCGGAAAAGTATTTTCGTTATGAATGTTGAGGCTGGTTTAGTCACTCTACCCTTTCAATAATACCTTAAAAAAAACACACACACACATGCACACACCTGCCCCAGATCTCTTCACATGAGCCACGAGCTTCTCAGCTGTTTGAAATATAACTGTTCCACGTTACTGATCACAAGAGTGTAACGTGCGGTAAAGGGACGGAGGTATATTCCTGTAAATTGATGAAGCATGGAGGACTTACGAAATTTTGTTTCTAAGCGCAATTTAATTCTATGCTGCAGTGTTCATTTTCTAGTGAGACTGCAAGGCCTTTTTGTGTTAGCAGTGGTCACAATGCCAAGTCCGTGGTAAAAGACGCTATTGTTAATAACTCTCATGTCTGTTAGGAGCTCTTCCGCCGTTGTTTACAATAATTTACTGAGTGATGTCCTTGATAAGTAGGAACTAATTAACCGATATGAAAATTATCCCCGTTTGCATCGAGGCAAATGACAAATTTTGAGGAGTGCGACCATTAGCATTAATTTCCATAGCTTTTATCATAACAGCCAAGACTAATTTTTGTGTGTTGTTTTTATTTCAATATTCACAACAGAAGCCCATAATCATCTAAAGAACATAGTTTACAGGTTTCGAGAATTTTTTTTTATTATTAATTTCTCTCTGATTTGTTCAACATCCACCTGCTCGTTGCTGAAGGTTTTCCTTTGATGAATAAGAGGCATCAGTTTTCTTGAATTTCTTTACAGAAAAAATTAAACGAGGAAAAGAGCGAGACAACTGGAGAAGAAGAAGAAGAAGAAGAAGAAGAAGAAGAAGAAGAAGAAGAAGAAGAAGAAGAAGAAGAAGAAAATCCCTCCTAAAGAAAGGGGGACTTGATTACAGCAAGGGTAGGACGAGAGCTGCTGCTGTCGACCGCAAGACCTTATCTTGCCTCCACGGGGAAAAACAAGGACTGTTATCACTTGGCCCTTAGGGACATTTATTTTATTTTTCCCTACGTGGAGCGGCCTTCCACAGATAAGTTGGTTTCAAAAGCAGAGTCCAAGGATCTCCAATAGGAAGACGAGCGGCGAACCTGGTGATAATTGGCTTCCAAAAATATTATTTTCATCCTGTTTTTTTTTTACTGATGATCTATTAACAATTTGTAATGAAATCGTGGAATTTGGAACGCAATTTGAAAAATGAATATTTGTGATTCGATATATATAACAATTTATAATATATATATATATATATATATATATATACGCAATTTGAATAATGATATATATATATATATATATATATATTTATATATTATATATATATATATATATATATATATATAATCAACAAGCTATATATATATATATATATATATACATGTGTGTGTATGTATATAATATATATATATATATATATATATATATATATATATATATATATATATATATATATATATATATATATTACTGCATATATTGGAACAATATGTTTTCAGTATAATTAATCCTCTAATAAAGAGAGGGTTCGCAATTTTGCTATTCGCTTCGTAAAGTCTTGCTAATTAAATGTAGGAAAGCTTACTTACTACGCACCGTCTTTTTGTTTACATTATTTGACTGTTCTAGATTTAATGATAACACGAAGAATGATAAAAAAGAAAGAAAACGTGACATCTGGGCGATGAGGGAAACTTGATATGATATATTTGCAAGGGAAGTTTTCCATATTTTGTAGCTATCCACTCACTTCCATTTTGTGCGACTCCAGGTTCCAAGAATTGAATTTGCGCACATTTTGAAGCTGCAGGCCCCACGCCCTGGTCGTTTCTCTGACTTTGGATACTAGAAAGATAATCTTTTCCCCATGAGAAAACTCGAAACTTCAAACAGGAACGTACGAGGTTCACGATTCTATCTGTCATATTACGAAGGATACCTGAAATATTTTAGCAAAAAATGACTGCGAGACTTTGTTCTGAGATTTCCTAGGTAAAAAAGTATGTGGGCTGGTTTTTACTCCTTATTAGATGAAGACATGGGTAACAAAAGAAATACCCCAAATTACCCTTGAATTCTACCAAATACAAAAATTCTCAGCGTATTCTGAACACTGCAGAGCAATCCATGGTCCCCCCTGCGGTAAATATTAACTGCTCAATAGGGCCTAATGCTGAAATGCTAAACCTTCCACTAAAGCCCCGTCCAAACGACCACACTTTGTTTGGGGACCTAGTCCGTTGGTAGACAAATACTGCAACAAACAAAAGTTTGTTGTTCACACGGCCGTGTCTGGCCAGTCAAAGTCTGGGTGGAGGTGAGCACACTACGACAATGCATTACTCATAGCCAGCAGAACAAGAAGCGAAGGGCACTTTGAATGATAGTAATGATAACTAACTGTACCTTTGTGCCGTGAAAATGGTAAGTAGAAAGCAAAATGCTCTAGACTCAAGGGCGCCAACAGAGGCATTCCAGTGAAGGAAGTGGCATAAGAGAGGTAATAATATTAATATTAACAGAAATGAAAGTGACTGTAAAAAATTTTAATAAAATAAATGTATATTAACTAAGATAACGCTTGAAGATCAAGGACAATGTACATCATAATTTCATATAACAAATGACCATGTATATGGCTTAAACACAATGTATTACGTAGAACAGCTAATATGTAAGATCAGAAAATTATAAGAATATATAAACCCAAACATACCAGTTATATTTGATTCCAATGATCAATATAACCCTCATGTTCACGATCTCTGTACATTCCAGTAAACATTTTCATGTATTACATATAATTACTCGCCCCAGACATAGTCTGGTGTCTTTGCTGAAAGCGCTCTGCACACGCTTTGGCGATGTGCGCGGCAGACAGAAGCGGCGAGTCTGGCAACAGAAAAAAAATGAGGTTTATAAATCTCGCTTTTCTCTGCAGACAAAGTCTGGTCGTGTGGACGGGGCCTTAGGTATGAATTTTTAACAACCTTTTTAATAACAACTGTTTTTCAACCGCATAAGGAAACGTACATTGTTGGAACCAGAAAATTTTACAGAAAACGTTTGTGTAAATAGGCAAACATAAAAAAGAGACTATAATAATATAATTTACTGAGATATAACAACGATTCTGTAAATTCTGCACTAAAAAAAAAGTGTAGAAGCTCTTTAGGACAGACAATATATTTCACAAAAATATATAGTAATGAAGTATTTTTAAGCCATGCTTTTCAGATACTTCTTGGTGTATTATTCTCGCTAAAATTATAATAAAATTAATACTAATAATAAAAATCTACGAACAAGCGTGCAAAGAAACACTCTCGCAAAACAGCGTTATCACTGTATGAATTTTCCATGACCCTCGTTATTTGTATATGAATCTCCGTACCACCCTCCCTTCACGCGCTCCCTTCTCTTATTCCCCCATTAATCCCAAGTACCCTTGTTATCCTAAGCCACCTCCCCTTCCCCCTTACTCCTTCCCATGGATAGTGAGGCATTCATGCTGATCCCCAAACCTGAGATCCCAGGGGTCATTATCCGAATTATCACCGCGGAATTTAACCGCAACAATGCAGACATTTTTTCCTGGGCGGCAGGACCCTCTCTCTCTCTCTCTCTCTCTCTCTCTCTCTCTCTCTCTCTCTCTCTCTCTCTTCCATCTACTTCCGTCTCTCTTTCTCTCGCTCTCTCTTTTTGAGAACAAGGCTTTAGGTAAATACGTAAACGACAATTGGTGGTGGTGGTGGTCGGTCGTGGGGGGAGGGGGTCGTCGACCCTTAACCGTTTTAATGAAAAGAAAGAAAAAAAGTTTTCCTCATAACACAACAAAACTACAATGGAAGCAACGACTCGCAAGGGGCGTCACGTTTTACTTTCATTTGGTTCGCCCGAGGGGTTTTCCCGTCCCTCATGACTCCGGCGCCAGCCCGCCTTCTAGCTCCAAAAGCATGAGTTATCAATTATTATTCAAACATGTTTTCTTTTACTGTCTGGTACTGATTTAAATCCTGATCTCAATTGTTTTCCTTTGTCCTATAGTTATATTTCAAGTACGGACAATACGAGCAACAAGACTGCATATATCATGGCTGTATTTAGCCCAGGGCAAAAAGGTGAAAATGAAGAACCAAAAGTAAAAATCTTTAGCCTATCGACTTTTAATAAAATTCGATTTCAAGAATGAAATAGCAGCTTGAGGAAAATTCCAAAGTTAGACAGTGAAGAGTGAGAAACGGTCACTAGATGTAGCACCCCGGGTATTATTGCCATCTACGTAGTAAACATGAGAAATGGTGCATGGCACATGCAACAAGCTTACCTGACCTGAAGATGTGGCTCTCCTTCAACTCAAGCAAACTATATCAACAGTAAAGTATCACTTGAAATCTCAGTTTCTTGCTAACCATTTTGACCAAATGGGTTGAATCGAACTGCTTAACAAACACACAAACAAGTCTGACTTGTCACTTATGCTGAGGAAAGAGCTCCCATTGGCATTTTCCCAAAGACTGGCTGTTGGTCCTCATATCAGAATCAGGAAAGGTGTCACTCCACACATTGTTGCCAGATCCTGTCATACTATTAATATCCCTATAATGATTTTTATTCTATCTTCGCCTGCTTTTTGCATAGGGTTATCTCTCTCTCTCTCTCTCTCTCTCTCTCTCTCTCTCTCTCTCTCTCTCTCTCTCTCCATTGTATATATATGTTTTTATAAATATTTCTGCTGTTCGCCCTCGATGTATTTATTTGTAGTAGTATTAATCATACGACCAAGAAAGGGAAAAGTCTTTGTCCCGCAGGGTCGCGTAGACAGTTCAAACTTTAACGTTCGTTTGTAAAAAAGAACTCAGTAGCATGAGGGATTTAACCCCATAGGAAATTTCCATATTCCACCTTATAACGTCTTTTAGCATATGTAATCGTCACTATGGATACGTTTTATTCAGCTAGTCTATCTCCTCCCTGTTATACTTTTATATGTTTTTTATTCTTTTTTTTATTACGATGCATCCCAATTTAGAAACATTTTTTAAATAATAATTCGGCAATTAAATGAGTACAGTTGGCAAATTTCAATAGCGGTCCTGAAGGAGAAATACATACTTCCCGAGTGTGGCTATCGTTAGGGACAGACTGGAACCTAGAAAGTATTACTAATGTACAAATTAACCGAACTTCATTTGCTAAAAAATAAAAACTTTACTTTTAAACCTTCATTTATTAATGCCATGAGGTAAAAAAAAAACAAGTCTTTACAGAAGATATGAAAACTATTACTTCAGTTTAGACTTTACTGTATGATAGTCTAGCAAGCAACAAAAAATCGGAAAATCTTACGCAATTCTCCTCAGGCAAGCACTGGTCTTCATTTTTGTCACTCACCAAATACTGTTTAGTTCTATAATCTAGCAACTAGCAACCATTTCACCATATCACCACAGCCCCTGGCTTCATTATAAACTATTATCTCATTGGTGATTGCACTTTACTCTGTAACAATATATACCGTGCTGCTATTTTCGTATCAGGTGTATAAAATATCTACTTTGATTAAATGTCTAGGCCTAGTACTTATGTTTCATTCACCTATCTAATCAAGATTCGTCACTGAGGATCTGCTTCTTGATATTAACACGCAAGCGCGCACACACACACACACACACACACACACACACACACACACACACACACACACACACACACACACACACACACACCCTTCTAGCTAAACTTGATACAACGTGCATACAAGTAATGGCGTGTCGTGGGAACTCATTCACAATAAGATATAAAAAGGAAGGTCTATTTCCGAAGAGTTCGACACCTAATATCCAACGCCCTGAGATGGTTGTCACAGGAGAACTTGCGAACAGAGATCTCTCTGTGTGTTTCCATTTCTGCCGAAGGTACTTCGGGTCCTTTCCTTTCAAAAAGTTCCGAGAGGATATGTAGAAGAATGGATTTCTGTGTTTCTTTTCAAAGGCTTCTTATGATTAAATGGAGAGAGAGAGAGAGAGAGAGAGAGAGAGAGAGAGAGAGAGAGAGAGAGAGAGAGAGAGAGAGATGCACTTTCTTACTTATCATTATTGTTATATTAGTTCTTGCAACTTTTCTTAATATTTTTTGTTACTGTCCTCTGTTTCTTGACGTAACAAAACAGAGAGTACGGTGGATTCATTCTGAGACTGGTATATATAATTTCATCTAGGCCCTCATAATTCTTTAGTGCAAGAGAAAATTACTGCAGAAGTAAAATTTTTTTTTTTAAGTTTCATTAAAAAAATTACCACTGATACTGGGTACAACTTTACTCTTCTTTTTACTGCCAAGGAGCAAATAATGCAAGGAATATTTACCATTGATGACAAGGAAATAAACCGACAATAACACGAACTTCAATGAAGGAAAGTTTTTTTTTTTTTAAGAGAGAGAGAGAGAGAGAGAGAGAGAGAGAGAGAGAGAGAGAGAGAGAGAGAGAGAGAGAGAGGACATCTGTAGTTCATAATGCAAAAATAAAATATCATCATCATAATCATCACCGCCTCCAACGGTGCGTGACCCAAAGGGTCTATGTATAATTCTGCAACTCATGTCTTACATGTGCTTTATCTTTCATAAATAGTCGCTCATATCCAGCCTCCCAGCTGACAGTTCTCATTCAAGTAGGTCTGGGTCTTCTAATTCTTCTTGTGCCTACAGCAGCCAGGCTAACATCATCGTGTACTTTTCTCCTAGGGATTGTGCGAAGGACATTATCTCATCTATATTTGGAATATCCAAAATTACCTAAAGGGACCATTTTCAACTCAATTCTGCCACTTGACTCACACTATTCTTAAATTTTATTCTCAATTTTTGTATGTAATTTAAACTTATTTGATTTCCAAATCTTGCTCAACCTGCCCAATGTTTGGTTTGCCCTTTTTAGTCTTTCACTGGATTCCAACTCAAGAGAACTGAACTGGATGCAATGGTTCCTGAATGTTTGAAAGAATCAAACTCATCAAGCCTTTCTCCATCTAATGTTATTTCAGTCCTTTGTACATACTCTGTCCTCATTACTTCTGCTCTTTTCAGTTTTTTACATCCCATCTCTGGATATATGGGGCACACTTTTGAATGACCTTTATAAATCCTGTGGTGTTTTGCTGATTAAAACACCATCCACAATTTTTAAAAAATGCTCTTGCTTAGGAGGAACACCAGACATCATTATCGGCAGGATGCTGTATACATTGAGTCGTTTGTCTCCTCGGCTTCAATTCTGGATGTGGGCAAAAGACCTTGGTTGAAGACAAGCAGGCAATAGTATGGGTAATTAGCCTTAGTCAGCTGGGAACTGTGCTAAAAGGAATAGAGCTTCAAAAAGAATATTAGGAGTCAGATGGCAGGATAGTTAGCAATGACTCCATAAGGAAAATTACGGAAGTTCCACATGAAGATAAAATAATGATGGAAGGGAGATGAAGATGGATTTGACATGTTCCTGTGGGCACCAGAAGAATTGGAAGACCCAGATCTGCCTGGATGATAATAGTGAAAGATACAGCTGACTGTCAAGTCAACGATATATATATATATATATATATATATATATATATATATATATATATATATATATATATATATATATATATATATATATATATATGAATATATTATATATATATATTTATGAATTTGCTGTATTGCTTAGTTCGTTAGTAATTCAGAAAATTTTTCCAGTTGAGTAGGGGGATAGGTATAGCCACCAGTACTGGAGTGACGAGATTTTTTTGTCAGTGTTCTGCTGTCCCCTTCCAGGGGTTTGGACTTGATGAGTCGCCAGGCAAAACACCTTGAAAAGATCATTGTTTCCTTCTAGCTAAGCCCCAAACCTAATTCACCCGGCCCCCAATGTCTTTTTCCACTTACTGGTGTCTTAAGAATCTTTCTCTCTAATCTGCAGGTATATGCGCCTGGGTCGTCGCCAGAAGCCATGCCTCCAGGATATTTACTGCCATAAAAAGGGCAAGTTGCCAGAGATCGACAGTCAGTCAGCCTGTGTCCGCCAAAGGCCCTGTCCGTTTGAGTTTGAGCTGCAGCATGCTAGGCAGGCTCCTCACTTCCCAAACACTTGGAGGACTTTGACCTTTGAGCCAGACGTCGCCACAAGATAGTTCAGATCTACCTCACCTGGAGAATCTTCTATCCAAGCATCGCTATGAAGCAAAGTACGGTACATCCTGGGATTCGAGGGTTAGTTCTAAGCCAGTGTAACTTTTTCTCTGACTCGATATCTCTCTCTCACAACTCATAATTTAATTCAATCCCTTTTCCTGTGACTCTGCAACAATATATTTATCAGTGCACTGTGTATCCCTTGCTAGAAGTACATAGAGCAAAGGTTCTCAACCTGGGGTTCGTGAACCCTCAGGGGTTCACAGGAAGGTTTCCAGGGCTACTTGGATGACTGAAGAAAAAGTATTTTGAACTGCAGCTCTAGTTGAGGGTGGGGCCATGGGGACGGGTGCGACTTGTGAAGACAGTCAGTCAGCTAGCCGCCAGGCACTGATGCACATCGTAGCTGTTGCCCGTCTCCAGCACTTTATTTACCTAAATGAGGTATATTCATGATGTTTTTATTGTGTAATCTAATGAATGTTCTTATAACGGCATAATAATCGATAATACACCTGTGTGTCATATCATACATATGGCTTTGGTTAAAAAAAATTATTTTCTTTTTTACAATTTCAGATATCGTTATGACCTCATCAGGGAAGAAACGACAGTATGATGAAAGCTACATTCAGTATGGATTCACTGCCACTGACAAAAATGGGTGTGAATTTCCAGTGTGTCATATGCCACAGGTTTTATCAGTGGAGTGCATGAAGCCTAGCTTTTTCAAACGCCATCTAAACAGTTGTCATTCAAATGTTAAAAGTAAGAGTACTGCTTTCTTCAAGCAAAAAGAAGAGGGATTGAAGCGAGCAACAAAACAAAGCTGGGTTCGTGCATCCTACATGGTATCACTGAGAATTGCACAAGAAAAGAAACCTCACAACACTGCAGAGAAATTAATTGTCCCTTGCTGTAAAAATACAATACGCTGTGTTATTGGATGTGATGCTGAGCAGAAGGTCACATCAGTACCTCTCTCAAATGATATTGTTCATTGACGAATAGTAGATATGTCTGATGATGGCAAACAATAAGTGATTTGCAATTCAACTTGATGAATCAACTGACGTGGCTGCTTGTGCCCAACTCCTGGTGTTTGTACGATACATCAGTGGTGAAGATTTCAAGGAGGATTTCTTGTTCTGTCATACCTCAGATTCGACAACAAGAGGTGAAGACATTTTCAATGAGGTCTCAAATTTTTTTGAGAGAGAAGGACTGTCCTGGAACAATGTATGTGCATGCACAACTGATGGAGCACCAGCCAATGCTTGGCCATCGATTAGGGTTTTGAGGAAAAGTGATTGAGGCGAATCCTAAAACAAGGCATCTTCATTGTATGCTTCATAGATATGCTCTGGCATCTAAACTCTACCACCTGGGTTAAGATTAGTACTTGATGGAGTTGTGCACGTGGTAAATACCATCAAATCAAGTGCCCTAAATACACGACTATTTTCCCTACTGTGCCAAGAATTAGGAAGTAATCATGAAGTGTTACTCTTTCACACTGAGGTCCGCTGGCTGTTGCGGGGAAATGTGGTAACAAGAGCAGAATCACTAAAGGAGGAGCTCACTGAATTCTTCAAACGTGGTAACAAGACAAAGTCACTTGAGTTCATTCAGAAACTGTCAGACAGCCAGTGGCTTCAGAAGCTGGCCTACCTTACTGACATAATCTTGTGGCTCAACTCAATCAACTTGTCTCTCCAAGGCCGTTTTGCCAGTGATTGATTTCATGGACAACTCAGGTCATTCACCATGAAGCTGGAGCTTTGGGAAAGGAAGGTCAAAGATGGAAATCTGAGCATGTTTGAAAACCTTGATGAGGCACTTGATAAAAACAAAAACACTGGAAACCTAGATGTGGTGCAGCTTGTGCAAGCACACCTAGCTTCTCTGCGAATGGAGTTGCATTCTTACTTCCCCGAATGAGTGAACTGGAATCAAAATTGATTAGAAACCCATTCATTGTGAATGTGCACCTTCTTCCAGATAACATGCAAGAAGAATTCTTAGAGTTGGTGAATGACTCTGTTGCAAAAGATGCATTTGAAACACTTACTCTGACCAAGTTTTGGTCGAAAATGAGTGAGACTTACCCTGTTGTATCTGATGTTGTTCTGAACTCTTTGCTGATGTTCCCTATCACTTACCTGTGTGAGCAAGGATTTTCAACGCTGTTGAACATGAAAACTAAACATCGATCACGGCTTAATGTGGGGCATGACTTACATGTGTGCCTGTCTAATACCGCTCCTCGAATTGAGAAACTTGTTTGCAACAAACAGGCACAGCCTTCACACTAAACTTGACTAAAGTTCAGTATATACTGCTTGGTAATGAAGTAAATACTGTTTCACTCCTGTATGTGTATCATTGAAAGGTTTTTGTAATATTCATGTTTATGCTTAATAAAGTCATTAAACTTTAAAATCATTTAATAATATCCTTTGCAGTACCATTGTATATTGAGTTAGTCACTATATTACCATTTTATTTGGTGTCAGCTTACTGGGGGTTCGGGTTGATGGTCTTATAACTCGGGGGGTACTTAACGGGAAAAAGGTTGAGAACTCCTGACATAGAGTAACGCCATTCCCTTGCTATAAGTGATTATAGTAATGCAATACCTTTTGCTTGTGTATTAACTCATCCTAAGAGAGATATTACGTTATTAATAGTCTCACCTGGAATTATTTCACTTCCAGGAGTGATGTCGTCAGTGTCATTTACCAAGTACAAGTTTCTCTTGTCATCCTGATTTGCCAAGACAAGTCCGCCCTACCAGGTTGATATAATTGCACAGCTGCTTGAATTTTACAGACCTCTGGTTCATTTATGTACACCCTGGAATTACTTAATGTACTAATTTCCAGTTCAGTACTTTATTGTACATTTTCATTTCAGTGAAATCTGTCACCTTCAATTTACCATTGTGCTAGTAAATAAAGTAAGTGTTAAGAAGTAAAATTCTCATTTTGCGACCTATCAATTATTATTTGCTTTTTCCTCTGGTTACATTATTTTGAGGTTTTTATTGCAAGGTCCAACTGAGAACAGTAAAGTAAACTCCAGCGCCTCTCGAAAAACGTAATAATACATACATATATATATATATATATATATATATATATATATATATATATATATATATATATATATACATATATATATATATATATATATATATATATATATATATATATATATATATATATATATATATATATATATATATATACATATACATATATATACCCACCTTTTATAGGTTGCCCTTTTGCCGAGTAGTGTATATGGTAGTGAATGCGCGCTCATTGGTTAAACCACCTACTTAGTCATAAGCCAAGGTTCCTATATACCATTTGTCAAACTTGTCCCTTTCTTACGAGACACTTCGCTTTGTTTATATTGACTGTTAATAACTGGCTCTCTTTTGTGGTGCTTTATTTTTCGCCTACTTATTATTATTCATCTTTCACTACTATTATTTTAATATTTTATACTTCTCTCTCTCTCTCTCTCTCTCTCTCTCTCTCTCTCTCTCTCTCTCTCTCTGTATGTATGAGGGGGTTTGAGAACTTCCGGAGAGTGAAAACCCCGAGTGTCAGACGGATTATCTCTAAATAATAGCTAAACACTTCCTCATCCCTTCAAAATATCTTGCACCGTATACAATCGTATAATATTCGACCACGTGTAATTTCTGACCGCCACTTTTTTTCGGTGTACAGTGCAAGTTAAATCTGGAATCAGTACATGAAATGAAACCGATCTAGGTGAAAAAACAATTTGTCAAGGTTTCAGGTTTTCAAAACAACCAAACAAAAACAAAATTACTCTCTCTGTCTTACTCATCTTCAACATTGGTGATTTTTATAAGCTCTTTAAGACTGGGCATTATTACAGAAACCTTAGACATTTCAGAAACCATTTACCACCTAACCAGGGGGTTTACAGCGCATCATGGGAAGGGTTCTTCCTCAAGATTTATTCTTGGAAGAAGCGTTAGAAAGCAATATTGCCTGCTAAATTAACCTTGACAGAAGAGAAAGAATTCCAGCGATACTTTAGCAAGAGAACGGGTTTAATGCAATTTACTTAATGAAAACGTCTCTACCTATGCAATCTACACTCTGGAAAAATGCAAAAAAATTAAAAGTTACAGGAGGAAAATCTGCAGTGGAGGAATTCAGATCTGTTCTCGAAAACTTTAAATTTCCTCCATATCTCTATTTCGACTCTGGTAATTCACTGGTGCCAGCCATGGATAATTTTGGCATACATAACCTCTATTAATTCACCA
>NC_089746.1:35781511-35836511 GCF_040412425.1 Macrobrachium rosenbergii
GGAATGAACTATGAAACCCTTTCATTAACTCCATGAAAAATTAAATTACGAGTTATAAATCTGAAATAAGATAAGGAGTCAAGTCTTATAAATCTTGGGCTAATAGGGATAACGGGCAATAAATACCACGGAAGTAGAACCAAATTAGCGCTTGACCGTCCTCCTTGTTTAAGCAACAATCGATAATTCCCTGTAAAAATTCCTTGAGGGGAACCGTACACCGTCGGAGTCAGCAGTAAATTTATAGGGAGTTATTAATCTGCCGCCTGTAATCACTGAGGTTTAGTTTACTCCTTTTTGTAATGCTCTGCATTCCAACTGACTTTAATGTACACACTTGCTCACAATCTGTAGCAATTCCAAACAAGGTATGTTACCAGGAAGCACATAGCGATCGGGATCCAATACGTAAACACAAGATGTTATGGGACGAACACCTCCACCCCACCCACAACAACACCGCACCCGAAAACACCAACTTCCCCCTTATTCTTTCAGGGTAATCTAATAAACATTTTGTAGAATGGTTCTCTTTCTCCCAAAAAAATTTCTTTGAAATTACACTAATCACGGGTAGCAAAATCGAATGATAACGGCATTGTGCAAAAACACAAAACTTCCGTGCATGCTTCTTTAATAATGATATAAAAGTCAAGATACGATAAAATGAAAAGGCGCATTAACCGCGATCCATAAGAAAAGAAAGGTTTTACATTCAATCTTTCCAATGTAATTATGTGTATTTGTATATTTCTCAACCGAAAAGACCCCTTTTCCTCTTCGACTGGAGAGAAAGTCGACCTTCATAGAGAGAACAAGAGACGAACTCTCATGATTTTCTTTTAACTAAAAGGGATACGTTGTGACTTAAGAAGTGTCAGAGAAAGTCAGGAGTGTCAGCAAGTCACCCTTGATCACCACACGACCTTTCTGACAACCACCAGACTTCCTTTCTTCCTCCGTTCCCAGAGTCAAAATACAATTCACGCGCGGCTCTAGTCCCCATGAACTCTCTTTTTTTTTTTTTGTCTTTTTTATTCTAATCTCTTCAGCTTAAGCATACTTTCAATATTTTCTATTCACCTTCTCTGTCTCGCTGATGGAGACCCAATGCACAAGCAATATACTTTGTTGATTTATCTTGTCTCTCTATTTGTCTCTAATGTCATTGCCACATAACCAAAGGTATTTTGCTGAATTAATCTCTCTCTCTCTCTCTCTCTCTCTCTCTCTCTCTCTCTCTCTCTCTCTCTCTCTCTCTCTTTCTTAAAATTCCCGTGAAATACACCCTATGATAGCGGCCAGCCGAGCCACAGTTAACATCTAAATATCCCCCTACATTCAGTCGAGAAAGGGCCCTTCAGTCCTGCCTCACCTTCCGCAGTGTTATCAGAAGCAGATGGAGAGGAATCTTAAGTCCTGGTTCAGCCAACGAGAATAAATGAGCATCCACTGATCGCGGATGCTGTTTGGCTCCACATAATCCCTCCTATTAAGATTAGCGGATTGGCCCCAATGGAGATATTTGGGCCCACCGATAAGTGGCAGCCTTAGAGGGTCATTGTCACGGCTGCCAGAAGCTGAAAGAGAGAGAGAGAGAGAGAGAGAGAGAGAGAGAGAGAGAGAGAGAGAGAGAGAGAGAGAGGCGGGGGTGTAGGAAACAGCAAAGCTAACATGAAGAGGAGGGACAGGATATAAGATGAGAAAGTGAAGTGAAATGTGAAGACAGTCATAGAGAACTTTATGTTTTACTCTACATTATGTTTGTACATATGCATATACATATATATACACACACACATTATATATATATATATATATATATATATATATATATATATATATATATATATATATATATATATATATATACATATATTGATCTACATATTGTCATCGATACTGCTAAAAGAACATTATCTAGAACCTTGTGTTACAAGATCTAAGTGCTAAATGTCTGAAGCTTCACCAAATTGCAATCCTGCGCGTAAATGCCATTGCAGGTCAACAACCACAACATGGAGCAGCTTGATTTGTATATCTAGATGACAAAAATAACAAAAATATTCACTAACAGCTTCAAATGCATGGCATCAAGAAATCCGCAAGTGAATGCATACACAAATTCACGAGGGTAAATAACCTTATAAACCATTGTATTATAATCTTCATCTTCCAGGTGCTGTAAAGGTGGGACAAGTTTAGACTTATCTCTTTAAGAATAATTATAATAATTATGAGGTCACTTCAAATCGTATGAGAGCGTTATGCAGCAATTTCTGATTCTCAGGAGAGTTGGAAAAATCGCTATACAACCTGGTTCATCGATCCTTGTCTTAGGTTTTCGTGTCAACATCATTGTTTTTCATGTCATCCAATAAACTGGGATAATAAGGAAAGAAAGTAAACTTTTGAGAGCAATGTTTGTGCCACCGTCCTTCATACAAATCAGGAGTGAATGGCCAGTAGTGGTTTTCCTTTCTTTTTTTTTTTTTTTTTTTGAAAGTTGAAATTTGACATGTTCATCCTTCATTTCACTATGCCCATGCAGAAACGTAATAATCCTTGCCATAAACTAAACATATGATAAGGAAAGATTATATTGTTGGTACTGCATACTGAGTGCAGTTCAAGTTTAACAGACGGCGTTGAAAAACCAACATTGGGGGAAAATGGCAAAAACCATTTCATTGAATTCTATAAGATGATTTAGCAAATGTTCAGGTCTGAAGAATTTAACCACAGTATTACCCCTTCAATCGTTACAACCAGGTCGTCTGGGAAAAAAGAAAAGCAAGAACCGGAAAAGGTAAAGACTAGGCGTGGCCGCAAAGGAAACGATAAACATACATTTTAAGAGGGGAGAATACAGGAATAGTTGAAAATCAGCGAGTTAGAATGACAAAATTACCTTATGACAAAAAGAAAAAAAAATTATGTAAATGAATGGGTAATCTTTTTCATTCACTCAATATTAAAACGAACTCAAACGTCCAAACTTCCTAGACCCACAATGAATGTTTTTTGGGCTTGAGTAACGGAGCACCAGGCCTCAACGAATGCACAACTAATTTTCTTCACTTAGAAATAATAATAAAAACACTATGCACTGACAGATTATTGAATATTCTGAGAGGAACTTTTCAAAATAATCTAGTTCGAATCATATTTGTGAAAGGCCAAAAAGATAAACACAATTATCTATGGAAGGTGTGTGTGTGTGGAAGGGGGGGGGGGCGGCTCTTACATCAACAAAGAAACTGTCAATTTAAACATGGAAGATTAAATGAACTAAGCTGCATATACTATCGTAAACCAACTGATCTGAAAGTTCTCATTTATTTAGTTTTCGAGGAACGCGACAAGAATATAGATAAAAAAAAAAGCCTCGAAAGAACAATTAAGAATATAGGTCTTCTTCAGAAACCCCCAAAATCATATATTACATTAGGGAGCATCATCAGCAAACTACAAAGGAACAAAGACGGTCTTCCTCACCAACACCTAAAAGTCAGTTGTTGCCATCCTCATCCTCATCATCATCATCACCATGACAACGGCGACCTGCATCTTAAACAGCAACATTCTGATGAAAAGGTTATGAGTTGGGTTGAGTTGGGTATCAGCTGTGCATCATTTATGAAACAATATGAGAAACAACAAAGAAATCTGGGTTAATAACGATTCATCTAAATCAAGTGCAGATGTTATGAAATTCGGACCCTCTTTCGGGGTTGGAAAGAAATGTGAAAATACGAGGGTGGAAATGGATCTTACCCTAATTGCACCGAATATTGAATCATACAACTATTTCGTGATATACAACGCTCATTATCAGGGTATGGAGAAAGCGCAGAACCGCTTTCATGACTAGCACACCGGACAGGATGTGAACATGCACTTTGCATTACCCTTCAATGGAACTTATGTTATATATTCGTGATGATGTTTTACATGAACATATTGCACAAACACACATGTGCCCACACACACACACAAACAAACACACACACACACACACACACACACACACACACACACATATATATATATATATATATATATATATATATATATATATATATATATATATATATATATATATATATTGTTATGAACCACTTTTGATTCAGCAGGTTCTTTAAATACAGAAAGTTACGGGACTGGAATGACTGGCAGAAATTGAGGCAGACAAAGGAGGAAGGAGCTGAACGAAACAAAAAAAATTACCTTAAACTAATTTATTATAACAAAGTTATATACATTATATACAAATGAGTCCAGGTTTGGCATTAAATAAATCACAATT
This sequence comes from Macrobrachium rosenbergii, assembly GCF_040412425.1. Classification (NCBI taxonomy): domain Eukaryota; kingdom Metazoa; phylum Arthropoda; class Malacostraca; order Decapoda; family Palaemonidae; genus Macrobrachium; species Macrobrachium rosenbergii. Next base: position 35,785,821 of record NC_089746.1, read on the forward strand.
AACAGAGTCAGTCAAAAGCAAAAATAAATGTAGCTGAAACTGAGTTTCTCTACCAAAAAGCAGTAACATCAATAACAATGAATAAACATAATGATCGCTTTAACTTAGTCAACAATAAAATACAAATCAACAAACACTTCAGCTACATCACATAACCAAGTAATTACGTTACAAATAAACAACAGGCAGCATACATTACAAATAAACAACATAAACAACATACTAAAGCAGCATACACAAATGCACACTAAGGGTAGCACAATACAAAAAAAACAGACTATCTCCACAGAGACGTCGAGACAGACCCAGCTGTCAAAGAGGATGAAGATACTTCAGACGAACTCCGTGAAATCATCGAAGCAGCCAGTGACTGCAAACAGGAACACATCCAACACACAGATGATCACGGCAGAAACGTCGAGACAGCCAATCTGCTGTCAAACAGGAACCAATTCCTCAGATGACTACGATTTAGTCATCCAGCCATCCTCTGCTACCACATCCAGCAGGTAACATGATACCTGCTGCAAACATAAAGACTCCTTGCTGCTATGCTGCTGAGACCTGACTCACTGCCATACCAAACCTGACTGCCACTGTCAGAGACAACGCGACAGACGTCAACTTTCCCAGCTGTCAAAGAAAAAAAAGTAAGGAGGCAACAACCCACCAAGGGAACAATCGGCAAACGATTGTCCCAACAGAAGTACTAAACCTCACACCTCCTTACCTAACAGAAAAAAAAAAATAACATTTTTTTTTTTTACACTCCACACACACTCTCTCTCTCTCTCTCGCTCTCTCTCCTCCAGGGCCGTCACAACCCTGCCAGATAAAACAGAACCGATCCTGTCACGGTCGCCAAATGTTATGAACCACTTTTGATTCAGCAGGTTCTTTAAATACAGAAAGTTACGGGACTGGAATGACTGGCAGAAATTGAGGCAGACAAAGGAGGAAGGAGCTGAACGAAACAAAAAAAATTACCTTAAACTAATTTATTATAACAAAGTTATATACATTATATACAAATGAGTCCAGGTTTGGCATTAAATAAATCACAATTAACAGAGTCAGTCAAAAGCAAAAATAAATGTAGCTGAAACTGAGTTTCTCTACCAAAAAGCAGTAACATCAATAACAATGAATAAACATAATGATCGCTTTAACTTAGTCAACAATAAAATACAAATCAACAAACACTTCAGCTACATCACATAACCAAGTAATTACGTTACAAATAAACAACATACTAAAGCAGCATACACAAATGCACACTAAGGGTAGCACAATACAAAAAAAAACAGACTATCTCCACAGAGACGTCGAGACAGACCCAGCTGTCAAAGAGGATGAAGATACTTCAGACGAACTCCGTGAAATCATCGAAGCAGCCAGTGACTGCAAACAGGAACACATCCAACACACAGATGATCACGGCAGAAACGTCGAGACAGCCAATCTGCTGTCAAACAGGAACCAATTCCTCAGATGACTACGATTTAGTCATCCAGCCATCCTCTGCTACCACATCCAGCAGGTAACATGATACCTGCTGCAAACATAAAGACTCCTTGCTGCTATGCTGCTGAGACCTGACTCGCTGCCATACCAAACCTGACTGCCACTGTCAGAGACAACGCGACAGACGTCAACTTTCCCAGCTGTCAAAGAAAAAAAGTAAGGAGGCAACAACCCACCAAGGGAACAATCGGCAAACTGATTGTCCCAACAGAAGTACTAAACCTCACAATATATATATATATATATATATATATATATATATATATATATAATATATTAGCTATTATTGCAAGTTTCGAATTGTAATAAAGAATATATATATATATATATATATATATATATATATATATATATATATATATATATATATATATATATATATATATATATATATATAATTTTATATAGTCTTTTTATTACAATTCGAAACTTGCAATAATAACTAACATTTATTTTTAAGTTTCTGTCACATTAACTCATTGATGAACGCTTGAGTTTATTTGAAACAGGGCTGTCTAAGTCAGCACTTATCAAATGAATTCACTTGAATTGCAGGGGTCCAAATTTTCTTGTCGACATTGGATAAAGAAGGAAGAAAGCTCTCTAAGAAAATTTTTTCAGCCCTATCAAAAATTAATTAACCCTGCAACAGAATGAATCCTTAATAGGGATCATGATCTCAAGCGTGTAAACACCAATTAATATATATATATATATATATATATATATATATATATATATATATATATATATATATATATATATATATATATATATATATATATATATATATGTATATATGTAAGTCATAACTTCAAGTAACAAATGGTTACATCAGTAAAAATAAATTAAACTCACGAAATATTCACCACCAAAATAATGAACAAATCCTTGAGTTATTCATTGCGGCAATGAATGCCTTCATCCTGTTCCATTACATTTTCAGGATCTATCCTAAATTAACGAAAATCTCTGAATTTTTCCTATAACTTCCCATACTCTTACTTGCTGTAGAGGTATATTACAAAAAATGCTCTCTCTCTCTCTCTCTCTCTAAACTGAGGCAAGTACGCATTTCTTCATAAAAGAGAAGAGAAAATGGTTCATTTGAAAAACTTACAAGTTATACGGGAATTTCATAAATCTTAATATCTTACATAACAGCTTCTAGCCACATGCTATACACCAAGAGCTGAATATTTTACCTCTCATCGACTAATAATCCAGTAAAAGACCAAGAAATTTATATCGAAGTTTCTCAATAGAAATTAAGAGAATTCCCTTTTTTTTTCTTGGAGAAAAGTACAAATATAAAATTCAGAGAAAAGCTTTATAAGAAAATAGTATCTCCGTCAAATACAAAAATCTTCATCAAGCTGAACATGCAATTCCAAGCACAAATTATTCCTGGAAGTGACTGGTCATCATCGACCACTTTCCAGCAAGACGACCTCTCAACATGACACTGCCATTGATCGTTTCAAAAGCATCAATCAAGTTTTAAGCACATATAGAGTGAGTGCTAACACATTACCAGTTAATCCATTTACGTAATTGTGTACAATGTTTATCGCCATCCAGCTTCAATACGAAAGAAAATGTTTGTCAGAAATCCTCGATTGCATATCGTGTAAATTCGTCAAACTCCTTTGCTCGGCATTAGCAAGAGCCACATGCCGGGTGCAAGCCACACATACCAGATATCTGTTAGCTGCTATATGCTTTCTTAAGTTTCATCGCTTATGGTTGCTTTATAATTTCTCTTGGTATACTCACACAGGACCACCTTGAAGTCTGGTTGTTCAACCCGCTAGAATAACAGTAGGGCCATCCACCGCATCCCTACCCAAGCGTACCTCCTCCCTCCGACTCGCCAAATGGTCTTCATTAGAAGTGAGGTATTCGCAGATCCAACATTAACGTCCCATGGACCACTAATTAGAAGTGAGTAATGGCTGAGCTAAATAAGACAAAGGAGTTTCAACAGTAGGAAAAGGAGGATTTGGCGGGGGAGAAAGAAAGGAAGAAAAGGATGGACGGGGAGAGAAATGAGACTGGAAAAGTCCATCAGAGGCCATTCGTCTGAATTTTGGTACAAAACGATAAAAACAGGCGTGAAAGCAATTTATTTCGTCGCAAACTCATGACCTTGTGTTTGTGTAGATATAAAACGTGTATGTATGTATGTATGTATGTATGTATGTATGTATGTATGTATGTATATATATATATATATATATATATATATATATATATATATATATATATATATATATATATATATATATGCATGTGTATATTTATATTTACACAACATTGGTTCCATAAAGTATAGCTACACATTTAAGCAATGCTTAAATGTGTAACAACAAAAATCGCAAGAAAGAAATAAAAAACACAGCTACGCCTAAAGGCAACTAGTACCACTGAATCAACCGAAGTGGATTCCTAGCCTATACCTGTACTGTACATGCAAGCTACCGGAGGCACTCAATAAATTCGAACTTTCCGAAGACACAAGGCCATCACCCAAAAATTTAAGGTAAACAACAGGTATAAGGAAAAACAAGATGGGGGAGGGGGTACAGTGGGACGAAGGAAACTCTTCCCCACACCCAACCCATCAGGGATTAGAGAAAAGGTTTGGTTAGGATATGTCCCTAGTAATTACTTATACCGCCACCGGATAGCTAGTCTGAGGACTTCGTAGCCGTTGCCGGCTACATAGACTCTGCCTTACAGAGAGAGAGAGAGAGAGAGAGAGAGAGAGAGAGAGAGAGAGAGAGAGAGAGAGAGAGCGGTAGTTCGCAAACCAGCAGCAAGCAAATCATGCGAAGTACAGAACACTCAAAGATAACACAATGACAATGGTCCTCGAGAAGTACCTGGGCCATGTGGAAACATTTCATATGGAGAGGTAAACAATGACAGTTCTCTCCCGGGCATTTCGTCTTAATAAACATAATAAAGTTGAAAACCAGAGATAACACAAGCGAAAAGGCAGAGTTGGGAGAAAAAACATTACTGACTGTAGTTCGTCCTAGCTAAATGAATCCTAACATATCTCCAGATTATTAAGAACAGGTTTCAGTTTAAATGAATAGCCATTAAAAGTCATTCTTAACGAAAAAAAAACTTCAGATCAAATGGAAGACAACGATACAAAACAGGAATGAAAGTAAAACAACAATAAACCTAAAAAATGGAATGAAAGTAAAATAACAATTAACCTAAAAATCAGGAATGAAAGTAAAACAACAATAAACCAAAGATAGAATTATACAAATAAATGATGAATGATTGTAATCATATATATATATATATATATATATATATATATATATATATATATATATATATATATATATATATATATATATATATATATATATATATATATATATATATATATATATATATATATATATATATATATATATATATATATATATATATATATATATATATATATATATATAAGTTGACAATGCAACTAGAAAGATGGAACGACCAAAATCAGGGAATATTTATTAAAAAAAATTATGCTTTTTCAATAAAACAGATAACGATGTTGCATTTGTAATAGTCCCAGTGAGCTCTTAGCTTTTTGGATACACATGTCACTACAAAGCCTTAGATCCTAATGAAGAATCTCTGAGGCCCGTGTCGAATCCCGCCAAGGGCAGAATTTCTTCATTAATCTCTTCATTTGGTTCATGAGTTATAATGCCAGTTAAACTCGCACAGATATATCGAGTGGGGGTTCCAATCTTGCACTCTTGCAGATAACGAGGAGTAATAAGGCCTTGTCGACAGAGGATAAAAGACTAGCACAGAGAGCCGAGTCCAGCGAAGCTGAACCGATTCCACATTCGCCTTCAGCCCTTTAGAAAAGCAACAAAAGAAAGTTCCCGGAAAGGTAAGTACTAGTAGGGTAGTCATAAAGAGAGAGAGAGAGAGAGAGAGAGAGAGAGAGAGAGAGAGAGAGAGAGAGAGAGAGAGAGAGAGAGAGAGCACTTTACTGAAAAAAAATAAATACATGTTAGAACACACAATGGTTTTAAGCGAATTTTCGCCCCCTCGTCACATTATGCAGGAAGAGGCGCCGAAATAGAATTAGGACGGAGCGACGGGACCAGACTACCAAATGGTAAAGGGAATAAGGAAGTTAGGATGTAGAGAAGAAGAAGAGGAGGAGGAGGAGGAGGATGTAGAGAAGAAGAAGAGGAGGAGGAGGAGGAGGATGTAGAGAAGAGGAGGAGGAGGAGGAGGAGGAGAAGGAGGAGGAGGAGGAGGATTAAGGTAGAAACAGGTTGAGGAACTGCCTCATTCTAAAGCAAAACAAGAAAATCTCTGATTTTAATCATGTTTAAAATGTCATCACACGAAGTTAAAAAAAAAGTATATCTTAGTTTAACCAGACCACTGAGCTGATTAACAGCTCTCCTAGGGCTGGCCCTAAAGATTAGATTTATTTTTACGTGGCTAAGAACCAATTGGTTACCTAGCAACGGGACCTACAGCTTATTGTGGAATCCGAACCACATGATAGCGAGAAATGAATTTCTACCACCAGAAATAAATTCCTCTTGTTCTTCACTGGCCGGTCGGAGATTCGAACTCGCGACCAACAGAGTGGTAGCTGAGAACGGAACCCGCTCACCAGCGAGGAACTATCACACGAAGTAAACCTCATTACTTTTATTTCTTGTATTCCCATCAAAACTCCATTTACCTTATCAATACAAACCGGCAGGATGTAAAAAAATATATACATAAATATTAAAGGACATTTGTAGCTTAATGCTTGTGTGTGTGTGTGTGTATGTGTGTGTGTGTATGTATATATATATATATATATATATATATATATATATATATATATATATATATATATATATATAATAATGTTTGATCAGTTGTTCGATGGGAAACCGCCGAGAAAGGACAGGCTTTCTCAGACATAAGCGCCTGAACATCCAAGGGAGAGGTAGGGCATTGGGCTTACAACTTCACCCCGTAAATGTCTGCAGAAAGACGCCTCCTCATCTAAAGAGAAAAAAGTTTTTGGTGAAAAAACGCATATCTAGTTTGTGTGTATGCATACATAGGACTGCTTGCTTAGGTGCTCGCCAATAAAGATATCTCCGAAGACAGCCAGTATCCTTATTTTGCATAAATTTATATGCGTTACGCAATTTCATCTCAACCAGGAAGAGGATGCGCGGGTACTCCTCAGTCCTCATTTACATATTCTTAGCATTTTCACTCCGAAAATGGTCTATTTGTGTTCTGTACGTGAAAAAAGTACTCTTTCTCTCTTTCCCCTCGAGATAAATTCTTAATAAAGCGTCATTTACATTACTCTGCGGCTTAAAAACAGATATATCAAGGGATATTGCGATTCCCTTTACTCGACTGACTTTTCCTAGCGTTAAGAAGCACCTCGTTACCTCACAGTAACGTTCTTACTTTTTCTTTCTGCATGTTTCATAAGTGTGCAAGAGCCAAAAGTTTCTCATATGTTCCCAGATATAAACAAATACATTCTGTGACACGCTGCACCAGAAATCGCACTGTTTAAACATCGTCAATAACATGAAACTATTCTATTTGCTTTTCATTTACAGGTGTTTTTTTTTCTTTCACTTGATAAGTGAACGCCTTTTAAATTCCTGGAACGCTGACATGATCGTATCCCATTTCTATGTTAAGAGATACCAAAAGTCCTTGGATAAAATACAATTTTTACGGAATATAAATATGAAATATATTATTGAAAACTTAAATAATCGTTTTAACGACTGCTGGTTATAAATGCGATTCTTGGATTATTAACCAGTTCTTTGTTGCGTTTATTTACGTATCCTGGAGTTGTTGCTGCGAAGCCAGTTAACAAAAACATAAAAAAATTTAAATTTTTAAACAACTGAAAAATTACAAGAAAATTTCTACTGAAAGATGACATAATCGAAAAATCTATATTAATTCTTGATGCAGATACTGATTATGCTCCAAGATCGGTTCCCCACAAAAATGTCTTAATGAATGAGCTACATGAAATTTATTTCTAAAAGACCACCAGACGTCGAGAATTTAACATATCCAAGCAACCAACCTATATATGTAAATAACACAAGTGTTTACACACACACACATATAAATGGATATATGTATGTCTGTGTGTGTGTGTGTGTATGTTTTCAGCATAACTCTAAAACACATAGAGCAATTTCAACCAAAATTGGTATACATATGACTTATGACTTACTAACTAGAAAAGAATACCGTGGTGGTAAGACGTCACTAACACCAAAGGGCACCAAAGGGGGTGGGGGAGGGAAGGGCTTCCCTGACACGGGGCTGGTTCTGTCCGTAGACTTAGTAACTAGATAAACTTTACAGGTTTATCATACCCCATTCCAGTTTACATATGACTTGTTATCTGGGAAAGAATACTGTGGGGGTAAGACATCACTGGCACCAAAGGGGTGAGAAGGGGTGGGAAGGGGGTGACATGTAAAAATAACCAAAAACGACAGATACTAGTGTCCAATCCATAGTTTTCGAGGTCACTGAGATGAATAGTGGCATTCTCGATGACCTTAAAGTCCAAGTTCAGCCCCGATAGGAATGGGGGGTGAGAAGAGGTGAAATATAAAATGTCAAAAATGTTGGGCAATGTAATTAGAAAGGAAGAGGGTGAAACGGTTTTTATCCAACGGAACCACTCATTCCGGCAGATCTCCCTTTTAACTTTAAGAGATTGCAATTCCAGTGAGACTTGCGTTTTCAATCACGATCAACAAGGCACAGGGACAGTCTATTAAGTACTATGGAGTGGATTTGAGATCATGTTTTTTTCCACGGGCAACTTTGTGTTGCTTGCTCAAAGGTGGGTTCACCCAAGAATTGATTTATTCTTGCTCCTGATGGTGAAACTAAAAATGTTGTTTACAGTCAAGTTTTGAGTTAAAGTAGTATTATAGTAAATTTGTGAAAGGTTTTACGTTATAATTTGTATACTGTATGTTTTTAAAAATCTATAAATAAAAATTATATGATATTATACTACAGATAAATTTCATTCCTTTTCCAGTCTCATAAAAGGTTGGGCGTGGTCTACGTTTTTGGTGTGTTTAATGCTTTGGGTGTGTTCTACGCTTTGAATTTTTACCGTTCTATATATTCTTGATCCCATTCTTCAGAAGATATTCAAGGGAAATTTAAAGGAAAAGTAAAGATTTTCAAAAGTTCTTGTTAATTTCCTTAGTTTCTCCATGGTTAATCCAGGACAGCAGCTGTTCATTATCGAAAGATCAACCTCAGATGTCATAACCTCGGTATATATTCAATGGCTCTTTACTTCGCTAATCATTTTAAAAGTATATATAGATATATATATATATATATATATATATATATATATATATATATATATATATATATATATATATATATATATACATATATAAACAGTGGCGCCCCTCTCATCGCCATTATATATATATATATATATATATATATATATATATATATATATATATATATATATATATATATATATATATATATATATATATATATATATATATATATATGAATGTGTTTTACTGTAATACTACAGTATAATATGAAGATAAAAAGGCCCATAAAACACTATTTGAACGCTGCAACCATATATTTCGGGCACTTCCTTCTGTGCCCCTGTTCACTGGAAAAATATGGACAGATGAAATGTTACAAGGACATATATACAAAGCATATACAGGTGTGGCATTAAGTCTCCGATGGTATGCAGGTGACCGTTTCCTAAGAAGGAGGAGAGTAAACGGTTCCCTAGTGGTTTTCGGCCCATTAACTCCCGTTTGCCGACGATTCTGGTGGTCGTGTGCCCTGGAACACCTTCTTCAGAAGCGGTCTGAGGATTAGAGCGTCAATGTCGTCCGATTTCCAATGTCCTCCTAACAAGTTCATATTGTTGGTTTGATTGATGATAGCAGATTCCAGCATCTTTCTTTTGTACAGACAGCTACCTTTGAAAACCAGCTCCCCCCCCCTCCAGTTTATGATATGGCCTGTATTTCTGATATGTAAGAAAATCCCTGAACTCTCCAAAGCATAACGTACTGATCTTTTGTGCTCTGTTATTCTTTGCGAAAGCGATCTACCTGTCTCCCCGACGTAAATGTCATTACAATTGCTACACGGTATCTTGTAAACTCCGGCTTCTTACCCTTTGTTATTTAAGTATACGTTAATGAGCGAGCTCCCGATGGATTTCGGATAATGGAAAATGAAGGGAACTTGTCAGGAGGACATTGGAAATCGGACGACATCGACGCTTTAATCCTCAGACCGCTTCTGAAGAAGGTGTTCCAGGGCACACAATCACCAGAATCGTCGGCAAACGGGAGTTAATGGGCCGAAAACCACTAGGGAACAGTTTATTCTCCTCCTTCTTAGGAAACGGTCACCTGCATACCATCGGAGACTTAATGCCACACCTATATATGCTTTGTATATATACTTTTGTAACATTTCATCTGTCCATATTTTTCCAGTGAACAGGGGCACAGAAGGAAGTGCCTGAAATATATGGTTGCAGCGTTCAAATAGTGTTTTATGGGCCTTTTTATCTTCATATATATATATATATATATATATATATATATATATATATATATATATATATATATATATATATATATATATATATATATATATATATATATATATATATATATCTTTCTTCTTCGTTTAACGTGCTTTTATCCCATTTTCATATGGGGTAAGCACGATGCCTTCTTTGAAGGACTTTGATTTGGCGTTGGGGTAGGCCGTAGCCTCGATCGGCTGCCCTGCCTGACATCGCTTAGACCCCGGTAGCACGTGTATATGTGTCGTGCCAAATCCCCAGCTCCCTTTCTCCCAGCAGCGAAGTGACGTGAGCGGTTTTAAGCCGACAGTTCGAGACGTGTAAGGCGTCTGTTATGTTTTTAGAAGGTGTTGGAGTGGCTTTGTTTGTGTGTGTATTAGTCTGTAACACCCATTTGCTTTCAGCAAACCTATCCATTGATTACATACATAATCCTGGGGTGTCTACACGGATAGCAAAGTGTCTGCCATCTGACCGGCCAGCTGCAGATTTGAACCCGTGACACAGACTTCTTATGAAGTCCGAGTCTGCTGCTCTACCGACCGAGCCATCGAGGCTCCATATATATATATATATATATATATATATATATATATATATATATATATATATATATATATATATATATATATATATATATATATATATATATATATATATATATACATATATATATATATATATATATATATATATATATATATACATATACATATATATATATATATATATATATATATATATATATATATATATATATATATATATATATATATATATATATATATTATGGGATGGGAGGGCGCCACTGTTTATATATATATATATATATATATATATATATATATATATATATATATATATATATATATATATATATATATATATATATATAGCAACAGATGGGACCTCTTTTTCCAAGCAACCTCACCTGTTTTTACATCCCTATCGTAATTGAGAAAAAAAAAATTAATACCAATTGTTTTAATTACTAGAGCTCTTTCCTTCATTGCCCAAAATGGTTAAGCCTAACCCTTCTCTCTGTCCAATTGACTACCTAAGGCCTTTTCTAGGTGCCTTCCTCGACGGCGCCAGTCAAGCAAGGCAAGGGAGGAGCCAAAAAAGAGAAAGTTGGCGCCCTGCCTCATTCTGAACCTGCCACGAGGGTTAAGTGATGCCATGCGGTCATTATAGAAAAAGTGAGACGTGATGTGTAATCCCCAATCCCCGAAGGTTATTTATAGACGATGCAGCAGAAGTCGGTAGAGAGAGAATCGCTCAGAATGCCACCAAGGACAGATGTCCTTATCCCTGCCTGTCCCTGGAACCTTCCACGTGTTCGACCCCGAGGCTCGAGCCAGTATACTTTTGTAGTGGCATTTTAGTTCCCTCCTCCATCGCCAGCGCCCTATCGACTGAGGACACTGTCAGCTTGACGAAGGTAATGTACCAGAATAAGGTTTCTTAGTCAGTCACGATTCCTGTTATTTCTCTATCTAATTTTCATTTATTTTCCACTGTGCGATCACCTTCAGTAATTTGTGTTGGAGCATTCAGTGTTAAGGTAATGATGCATTAGTGTTCAACCGAGTTATTTGGCACCACCTGCACATTTTCCTCTGTTTTGAGCGTCTTATTATTCTTGCAAGTAACCGTCTTGCATGTTTTGCAGATATGCCTCGACTCTGGAATCTCTCGGCTCTATCCATGTGCATTCCCCCTTCTACCCCACTGCGATGTTTCCTGTTCTGAAGACCTGGTCAGCATAAAATATTTATTCTGTGTATGATTCATTATTTCAGCAGGCCCTTATTATTACCTGCCCAGTAATTCGTCATTCTTCTGATCTGTGTTAGTTAAGTAAATATAATTAGTTAAGAGAACCCTTGAGTTTACGTAATTTTCCCTCACATGAAGAAGGCCCTAAGCCATAGATTTCCCTTGTTTGGCTACGAATTGTCATAACATTGAGTCAGATGTGTAATAAATAAAAGGAACTCCCTGCGTTTATCCGTTGCCACCCAGAATCAAGTAAGTATCCCTTGGACATTCATAGCATATATATATATATATATATATATATATATATATATATATATATATATATATACTATATATATATATATATATATATATATATATATATATATATATATATTTATATATATATATATATATATATATATATATATATATATATATATATATATATATATATATATATACATACATTATATGACACGACAGTTACTATCGTCGCCTTTTCAAGGCAGCAATTAGTTAACAACTATCTCACTAAATATCACATTAAAATATCGCTTTATATATAAATTTTAAGGCAAATAAACAAATAAGGGAATAGGTGTAAACCGCAGGAGTAATAAGACTAAAATGAAAGTTTTTCAAGAAACCAACTCAGCAAAAGAAAGAGAGCAAAGTCGGAAAATTAATATACACTGTATATATATATATATATATATATATATATATATATATATATATATATATATATATATATATATATATATATATATATATATATATAAACACACACGCAAACATTTCTAATTGTTACTAAATCAGTATGCATAAAGGTTACCACAATATCTTTCTACTGGTGTTATTGAAATAACTATATATATACACATATACATATATATACTGTACATGACCGTCATTCGATAGGCCGGAGTTCGATTCCCGCCGCCGGCTGATGAAGAGTTAGAGGAATTTATTTCTGGTGATAGAAATTCATTTCTCGCTATAATGTGGTTCGGATTCCACAATAAGCTGTAGGTCCCGTTGTTAAGTAGCCAATTGGTTCTTAGCCACGTAAAATAAGTGTAATCCTTCGGGCCAGCCCTAGGAGAGCTGTTAATCAGCTCAGTGGTCTGGTAAAACTAAGCTATATTTACTTTACTTATCTTCATAACACCAATGGAAAGATGGTAATGGTAAGCTTAAAACATACTGATTATACTAATAAATAAAGTTTAACAATTTTCAAGGGACTTTTTGACTGAGTGATTCAATCAGTAGAAAAGCAAAGCCACAGAAGCCAGCACTAATGACAGCAACCATTCCTCTTATGAAAGAGGCAGAAAGAAACGTAGTAGGGAAAGAGGGAGGGAGGAGGGCAGGGGACTGCAGTATCTAAAAGTGTATCACAGCAAGGCTTCCTTTTTTCCCCAAAATATCACAGTCGGCATATTTGGTCAGCAAGCACAAATATGTAGATAGCATACAGCCACTCGGGGGAAAGCACTGCCTTTAATCTAAAGTAATACTTTGACTTCATCGTTCAAAATCTTTGGGGAGTTTTCAAAATTGTTCAGAGCTATCTCTCAGCCTACCCTCAAAATTTTTTATATATATATATATATATATATATATATATATATATATATATATATATATATATATGTATATATATATATATATATATATATATATATATATATATATATATATATATATATATATATATATACACACACACACACATGTATGTAAGTGTGTTTTTGTTTGTGGGGTATATGTATAAGGCAGTCAAGAAGAAAGTAAAAGAGAAAAAGAAGAAAAGTTGATTGAGAAAGAGAGGTCAATACTACACATAATATATTTAATGAACTGACAGAATGATCCAAGAAATCAAAGTTTTAAAGAACATGTGAGTTTTTTGACAGACCATTAACCCCTCTTCTAAGCAAAGAGAGTTAATCCAGACTTAGCTGTAAGTGATATGAACCAGTCTCATAGGACAGAGCAGCGATTCTCAAACTGGGTGCCGCAGACATTGACCAGGGGTGCCGCAAGATTGTCGTGAATCTTGTCTTGGTTAGATGATCTCAATGAACATTGTAAAAAAAAAAAAAAAGTGCCACAAGTCTTCATATAATTATTATCAGTGTATCTACTCTAATATATATATACATACATATATATATATATATATATATATATATATATATATATATATATATACTTATATACATATGTATACATATATGCTTAAAGGTGATTATCATGTTTTTTTTTTTTTTAGTCTGCATTCATAACGCTGAAATTTATCTAATTCTTCTGATATGCTCTTTGTTTGCACAGTATATTTCTGCATGTACGGTTTGCTGATTTTGGTTTGAGTATGGATAATAATTTTATTCATTAAATAAGAAGTTAAATCATGCGATACGGTGGGATGGTGAAGAAGGGGTGCCACGGTAATGATTACATTAGTTAGGGTGCCATCATTAAAAAAAGACTGAGAACCACTGGGATAGAGGCTAGTCATCACCTGCTTACTTTCTTGTACAGTATAGTTATTTAACTCTGCCACCGGAAGATATTCATCCACGCGGTCTTCAACCTGGGTTAAATATGGGAATTGAGTGTGTAATCGCAGGATTGATGCCTCTGTCTAGCAAATAAAAAGAAATGGCGAGATTATTCTCAGATCCTGATGAGATCACTCAGCGCTTCTTTAATATTCAACACTGATTTGGCTAAAAGGGGGACTGAGTCAATTTTGACTTCACAATATAGAAGTCGTCCTACTGGCATCAGTAATAACAATGGTGTCACGGCAAATCGTATAGCAATCTTATCTTGCTGGAAAAAAAAATATGATCATTTTTACTGTCAAGTGTGGCAACTGATGTCCGTGGAAAGTAAACCACTAAGTTTTAAGCTTCTTGTTCAAGAAAGAAATGAAATGCGGGGATCCTTTGCAAACTGGCAATAAACAATTAATGTGTCTTAATCCTGGGGTGTTAAGTCATTCTACAAAATGCGTGTTAGTATATACACTAGAACTTCATAAGCGATCTTATTGAAACTACGAGAGCGAGTGTGGGGGCATAAAAAAAATCAAGTTATCAGACCTTAAAAGTTTAATTACAAATTCTATATGCAGTTAAAATTTGAGTACCATAACTTATTTAATCTCAAAATAAAATGACAAATAAGGAATTTTTGACCTCAATAAGAAAAATATGCAGAAAAATACGTCTACTAATATTTCCGTTTGAGAAATATATAAAATATTTTCAGTTTCAAAAGAACAAAATGCAGAGATGTCTACGTTCTAATGGCAGCTTACTTTCAAAGTTCATAACACCAACATTATGCTTTTGAACAGTCTGAGCCAGATCACAATTAAATTACAACAAGACCCTGATATTACTGACTTGAAATATATCAAAGGTTACGTAGTACCTGGCTGAAAAATAACACCCAAATCAGCTGCTGTATGGAATGAGCAAAAAGTTCGGAGAAAAAAGAAATTTCGTATGGAAAGAATTCAGTTGCCTATTCAGACAGTTTCACGTTACAGCCAGTCAATACGATTCTCATGACTGATTTAGACCCGTTTTTTACAACAGTAATGCTATTACCTGGTCCAATTTACTCACATACGCATATATAATTTCACGTACGTATATAACATTTTTATTACGATGTATTCGTAAAAGTTTAATTACAAATTCTATATGCAGTTAAAATTTGAGTACCATAACTTATTTAATCTCAAAATAAAATGACAAATAAGGAATTTTTGACCTCAATAAGAAAAATATGCAGAAAAATACGTCTACTAATATTTCCGTTTGAGAAATATATAAAATATTTTCAGTTTCAAAAGAACAAAATGCAGAGATGTCTACGTTCTAATGGCAGCTTACTTTCAAAGTTCATAACACCAACATTATGCTTTTGAACAGTCTGAGCCAGATCACAATTAAATTACAACAAGACCTGATATTACTGACTTGAAATATATCAAAGGTTACGTAGTATCTGGCTGAAAAATAACACCCAAATCAGCTGCTGTATGGAATGAGCAAAAGTTCGGAGAAAAAGAAATTTCGTATGGAAAGAATTCAGTTGCCTATTCAGACAGTTTCACGTTACAGCCAGTCAATATGATTCTCATGACTGATTTAGTCCCGTTTTTTACAACAGTAATGCTATTTCCTGGTCCAATTCACTCACATACGCATATATAATTTCACGTACGTATATAACATTTTTATTACGATGTATTCGTAAAAGTTTACCATGGATATTTATATGCATATCAACTATATTAGTCTAATTCATAAATGTAATTTCTAAGCATACTTGCTAATAAAGAAAATATAAATTTTATGTATGTAATGGAATTCCATCAATTTCTCATAAAAAATGTCCATTCTTCTTACTATTACATCTCTTTAAGTACTTGAGATTATTATTAATGTCAGAGACCTTTCCATGATGTGAAATGATAAAAGTCTGTTAAGGCCACTTTTACTGGTCCTTTTGTTAAGTAATAAGAGGCAATGTTGGGCTGTCTGCCGCTATCGAATTTCTATGAACAAAATAAAATCGGAGTGGTTATGCCGAAGTACAATAAATGAGTCTACACTAATTGCAATGCTCATGGCTTTGACAATTACGTGCATCAAAGAAAACTGAAATATGTGAAGCAATCACCAATTAGTATAATGAACAGTTTTATTGAGCAGTGACATCAAATTCTCATGGGTGATAGGACCGTATTTCGCATAGCCAGTCTCGTAGCCAAGGGAGAAATAAAAGGATTATTCAGGAAAAATGTCCAGGTGATACCTTCAGCAAGTTTTCGGAATGTTATAGATATTCTCACGTTTTAAAGGGCCCTCTCTTCGAAAGTACCGTGAATTAGGCTTGGAGGCTTCATGCAAAACACATTCAAGGGTAAGCAAAGGGAACTTTGCAGTTTGTATCTTCAGAAAAGTTTATCCGTCTCATAAACATTTTCCTACATTGGTTGTTATTTCAGTCAAGCTTTTACACGGAATTGTAGGTTGTCTACCATAAAAAGGCATAAAGTGCTAGCGTCATCTGTCAGCGTCCCGTCACGACTGGATTTTTGAATAACAATCTAAGCAGTAAAGTAGGCTCCAAGGGCCAGGTCGTTAGGGTTTCGTTAGACAGTGTGCAAATGTTTACTTAAAACTATCATACTCAATTTCTTTTATCCTTTATGGAGTAGATTTTTAAAAAATATTGTATACAATCTACAGTAATGAAAATATCTTTTCGACTTAGTCATGTCTTTAATAGTAATCCCTACCCTTCAAGTCTAGGCTACTATAGAAAAGCTCTTCAGAATGTGCATGAATGTTTCGCTGTTCGAGAAAGGACTTCTTTTCAACTACACAAACTACTTTTTTGTATTCACCGGCCTTATACTGTAAAGTGTAAACCTTATTTGTATTCAAAGACCTTTCACTATAGACCTTAAAGAAACACGTGTCCCTAACATCTTATTATTCAACTGTAACCGGAACCAAAGAATGCACAGTGACGCACGTAACCATAAAAGCTTTTAGAGAGAGAGAGAGAGAGAGAGAGAGAGAGAGAGAGAGAAGGGGCTTTGTTGGAGAAGGAATCTCCTCTCTCTCTCTCTCTCTCTCTCTCTCTCTCTCTCTCTCTCTCTCTCTCTCCAAAACTTATCATAAACAGGAAACGAAACAAACATTCAAATATCCAGTAAACACTCTCTCTCTCTCTCTCTCTCTCCAAAACTTATCATAAACAGGAAACGAAACAAACATTCAAATATCCAGTAAACATTCATCAAAGTTTTTGTGTACGATTTTGTCTCTATTTCTTTACATGTGCGCATGCGTCAGTGTGCATTCTTTGCTTCCAGTGACAGTTGAATAATAAGATAGTGAGAAATCTCTCTCTCTCTCTCTCTCTCGAACGCACGATGACAATTAGTGCCCAAAACCGAACAGAATATCGGAAATGGCCAAGCTACATTTATTTTTCTGCATGGTTTAAAAAAATCAATAACGCAATTTTTTTCGTCTGTTTTGACGGATGTTAGTAAAAAAAGGTACAGGCTTTAGCTTGTCAAGTTCTTACACATACCCAAAAGCATTTTTAATTCAGTTATTTGGGACATTTGTCAAGAACATACTTCGGCTCACAGTAAGTACAGGGTCTCACATCATTAATCCCAGACGAGCCACATGACATTTTCGTAGCAGATGACGCCCTCAGACCCTTTGTTTATATCTTTTGTTCCATTTCAAAAATGAGAAAACTTATTCAAATCACGTTTTTTTTAGCTGGATTCCGTTGCTTCTTGCATATTTCCATAGAATAAGCTTGAATTTATATTTTCATGAAAGTAATGTGCCTACCCTTAACACTTCCTGGTGCATGTTTAATTAAGGCTCAAAAAGCTAAAAAAAAAAAAAATGCCGTTGAGAGACGAAGCCCGCAAGTCGATAGCTACCAATGGATGTTTTACGGCTTGAAAACCCAGAAACCTCAGGGAATCAAGAGAGGATAAAGGGAATATATACTACTGAAGGTTCTCACAATGAAATATATAATGTCTAATGACCATAGAGTCTTAAACCGTGATACCTGAACGTCTTATATATGCCGCAAATACGACCCACAGTTTGACTGAATTGAATTGAATACAGAATTTAGGCCAAAGGCCAAGCACTGGGACCCATGAGGTCATTCAGCGCTCAAACGGAAATTGGCAGTAAGAGGACTGAAAGGTGTAACACGAGGAAAACCTAGCAGGTGCACTATGAATCAATTGTTAGGAGATGGTGGAAAGTAAGATGGAAGAAAGAGAATACAAAAGGTGGTATAGTAAAAGGAACGAAAGAGGTTGCAGCTAGGAGCCGAAGGGGGGTTTCCAAGAACCTTAAGTAATGCCTAAAGTGCGCCGCATGAGGTGCACTGACGGCACTAGCCCCCTACGGGGGATCCATATTTTGCAGCAACGCGTATAAGGTGAAAAGAAGTTAATATGGTGTTCTTCAAGAGCCATTCTTGAAATCAATAGTTTCTGAAGGGCAGATGGATTAAGCTTAGAAAACTGAGAAAGTGCTCCTCGTAGCTTTATAAAAAAACGAAAGCGTCTCTTATAAATGAAAGACTCTACTATCGTATAACACAACTACACCGCAAAAAAGTAGGCAGAATCAGTATCTTTTTCATAAACAGCAGCTCTCCGCTCTTTTATGGAGTTTTCCTTTTTTTTCTTTTTCACTATATTTCCTGCATGAAATAGAATTTCTAAAGATAGACCCCATCCACTGGCACTCGACTCGGCAGCGACTGCCCTTTAAAAGGATCTCTGAATAGTATCCTCGACTTTTATCAACTTCTGAATGAAACTCATCCAGGCAGTAGTGAAGGGGGGGAAAAATCCAGAATCACGGATATTTTCTCCCCGTTTGGTAAATAAATGAATCCCAGAAAATTGGGAAAGAACATTTTCTATTCCAGAGATATATTGAATGTCCATTTTACAACGACATATAATATGAATGGGAAAAAACAGTCTCATTTGTCCCAGAACCGACCGCAAAAGAAAAGATAAAAAGAAATGGCTTCGTTTACCTATTGGGAAAGAAACATTGATATTTCCTAATGCTTCAGAGTGCGCTAGAGTAACAATGACTGACAGAAGCAAAGAGAAAATGAATTTTAAAAGCAAGGACGTTTGCCAACTAAAACTGCAATTTTCAAAGGAAGAAGAGGAAGAAAAAGAAGTAAAGTGCAGGAAATTTTGGGAACTTTCGGAGTCAATTGTATGTTGGTGAAAACGCTGGAATGTTTGGAATTGGAAAAAATAGCTAATCCCAGGGAATAGCATTTTGCAACTATGAACAAGTTTCAAAATCTAATTATGCACATTTGAAGAATTTTACGTTTCATACGCAGGTCTACACACAGGTCAAATCTACACGCACGCAAAAAAGAAAAAATATTCTTAAGATGCTTAGGTCACTTTGCTCAAATTTATAACTTTTCTCTTTACCACTTTTCGAAGGATACACAGAACATTCTTGTGATCGCAAATCCATCTGTAATATTATAAACTCTTAAAATAAGAAGAAAAACAGATTAATACACTTTTTCCTTTTCCAATAAGGAATGCTTACCGTTATTCATATTGTCAATACTCTTCTAGCTAGTGAGTCCTATTTGCTTTCCCTGTCGCCATACATCCTTATTTTGTTTAATCCTCTCATATAACTGCCAAGGTTTTCTATTCCATTTACTGTAAAGTTGTGGCCAGTCCCACTGGCAGTATCATAACCACTGCTGTTTGGAAGCCGAAAGCGAAGCTGAAGGGCTCAACTTATTCTAGCCAATAAGATCTGTAAGTGACGACACACACATCCGTGTATGTATGTATGTGTGAGTATATATATATATATATATATATATATATATATATATATATATATATATATATATATATATATATATATATATATACATATATATATACTGTATATACATACACACACATATATATATACACGCATATAACACACGTGTGTGTTAGTTACTGTAGCAATATGTCTATTTGTCTGTATGAGCAATCTATGCTGTGAACGCTTGCTACATAATTAAAGAACCATTTGGTTGTTTTCTAAACGAATTACAAAAATAATACTGAGAACAGCTACAACAATAACAATAATGATGTTTGTACTTCAACAATCGTGCGCCTCGAAAAGGCCAAATGAAATAAATTCACTTAAATAAAATCGAAGTAAAATTTCATGTGCTTTTGGGGAAAATGGATTAACATGAATAACATTTGCCAGATCAAACACTGTCATTGCACCAATATATATTTTTCTCTGCTAAAATTAAACGAAAAATAGAGCAAGTCCTGAATGGCATTTCAAAAACAGATCTGAAAGGTTTATGATAATGCTGTATTAACCTTTTTTACATAATCTACTTCCATTAGCCGAGAGGAATAATGGTAATATAGCTTTCATTGCTTTCGAGCTCCTAACTCTATATGTGGAGCCTTTACCCTCTTTTCAATATCTCATTGGAACAAATGTTTAAAACAGAAAAGATTATAACCACGATATGATAATAACTATATATATATATATATATATATATATATATATATATATATATATATATATATATATATATATATATATTATGTATATATAAATATAAATATAAATAATATATATGTATGTATGTTTGTATGTATATATATATATATATATATATATATATATATATATATATATATATATATATATATATATATATATATATATATATATATATATATATGATATATAAAAATATATATATATATATATATATATCTTTGATATAAAAATGGTGACATAATTATTTCATCCACTCGCTACTAGTAGAATAAATAAATAAATAAATAGAGATGACTACTGTATTCAGTGATTACTTCGGAATGAGGTCAATAGTGTTTTGATTAAGAAAGTACGACAGATAACAGGTTTCACATGACAGCAGCAGTGTCGATTTAGTTACGGAGGACTGTATGTGGTTCAAGTGTGTTTTATTATGTAAATTATTTGCTAAAAATCTGACAATTAAGAGACCATGCTGCATGGGGCATACTGACCAAGAAAGAGCATATAACAAAATTGTTCATGACTGTGTAAAAACAGTAATTTACGCCAAACACCTATAATCATTTCGCTCACCTAGTAAATGTGAACAGGTCTCATTTACACTTTAATACAAGCAATGTTGCGTGCGCCAAAAAAAAAACCCAGTCAAGACTTTATTTTAATAAAACACACGATGGAAAGTAAACTCAAAAACATTTTAACTTTTCTTAACTCACATTTAATTCTGAGAGATTCAAATAACCAAATACTTTTATTCAAGGAAAAACACGACGAACTAGACTTTAATTCCAAGAAAAAAGTAAAAAATAAATATTCCACAACACATGAGCCGGATTAGTTACAAATAGGATACAAACTTACAAAACAAGAGCGTCAGAAAATCGTAAACTACCTAAATGTCAATACTGCGAGTAACTATGAATGAACCATCACTAAGTGCAAAGGAGCAACATTTACAAACAAGCACACATATACATATGTGTGTGTTTTCTAAGTGACAAAAGTCTATTCTGGTTTCTATAAGTAAATCATCTTTATCTCGAGATAAAAAGGGAGAATCAGTTAAAATGCATGTCCTTGCATAATAAGCCTCGGTCTTGAGTAAGAAATTAGAAAGGTGTCTCTCAAGATGATGGACTACAGCTTAAGGAAAAAATGGCTAACAATCTACACATGATTCGGAACCGAACGTTGATATCAGGTACCTCACAGCGAAGATTCGCTCGCAGTCAAATAATGAAAGCGTACGAAATATTCATGAAACAATATAAATTTTTTCATTTGCATTTCTGACACAAAATTCCTAACTGCAAGAAAATAAGTCGCACCTCAAAATGCACTCATAATAATGTGTGCATTTTAAACTATTCGTCTTTTCCACTTGGAGTAGTAGTATTAAAGTAGTTTAACCAGACCACTGAGCTAACTGGAAACTTGGTTTTAGGGCCTTCCAGCTCTCAACTCAGCGATTCTCCAGAATGGTTGCAACACATCACAGTCAACTAACCATCAGGGGCCTAATTCTTTAAATGGGCTTACAAAGTAACAATGGTTATTACAGGTAAAAGACCAAAATCGTATCTTACCACAAGGTTGATCTCAAGTCACTTGCTTCCGAAGGGATGCTGGACCCAACAAACTACGGGTACTATGTAAAACATATATATACATATACGTGTATATGCATGTATATATATATGTATATATAATATATATATATATATATATATATATATATATATATATATATATATATATATATATATATATATTACCTACACAAACACACACATTATTGTATGTATAATATATATATTTAAGTATATCAGGAATCGACTGGTCACTTTTACCAGATATATATATCATTCATGGCCTTAATGACCTCATGCTATGAAGATAAATAAAAGTCTTGGTCAGTCTGTATAATGTGGATACATTTTACTAGAGCTATCTAGACCCATCAGTAGTATAGTATTAAAGCGTTTTAGCGTTTGCTGAGTTTTTAGGTTGAAACTAAGTGACAGGGTTTTAGTGATAAGTGCACCTAAAAAAGTGTGTGTGGGCATGTATGTGTGCGTGATATTGATAATTAATTATATATATATATATATATATATATATATATATATATATATATATATATATATATATATATATATATATATATATATATATTGCAGTTCAGAAAACTGTAATGATAAAAACGTATGCGTACCTTCAGGTTCCACTCTATTTTAGTTAAGTGACAAAATAAGATATCTGGCGAAAAACTCTGAAGAAATATTACTAATAGGCCGTTGGCCAATTAAAGAAATTGTAAAATGGTTTATATGGGAGGTTGCAAAGATGCAGCTCGAATAATATTTAAAGGCAAGAATGCACGTACACACATATATTTGAGATAGATATATATATATATATATATATATATATATATATATATATATATATATATATATATATATATATATATATATATATATATATATATGTATTCTTCCAGCTACAAAAACTGAAGTTTCTCTCAAATCAAGGTATACAGTATCTTCTCAAACTTAGCAACATCACAGGAGATTCCATTCGTTTGCAAACTTTAATCCTGTTCCGTCTATCAATATGCTATCCTTGTCTGCTAAAATGTTTATAGGATACAAGCCACTTTCCTGCTAACGCGCTCGTCCATGAGACTCAAAACATTAGGGTATGAAAATCTTCAAAAAACAGATTATTAAGTTACATGAATAATTACCAAATCGAGCAAAAAGAAAAGAAGTTTTGCGTTCTCGTACCAGTAAATTACCAGTCACGATATATGCTTTTTTTTCTTAAAAATGAAAATAAATATTCTATTTACCTCTAAAATTGAGCCATCCAAGTTATTCGCAACAAAACCTCCCGCTTAAAACCGCTGGGATCTTTCCCTATCGCGCCTTTCCGCCCCCAGGTGCAGTTTCTCAATCCACACTTCTCAAAACACATTCCAGGGTATTATAAGTAAGCTGATACCCCTATTATTCTTGCATTCCCCTCTTCCGCCTTTATCCTAATAACAAGGTACAATTATTGCATCCTCAGAATCTTCTGTAGCTCTCCCCTCGGTCAACCATTTCACTAAACGATTTCCATCAGAGTAGCATCCCTCTAGCAATTCCATCTGCTCTGCCCTTTCCTTTCTCAAATCCTTTTCTCACCTTTATTTTTTATATATATATATATATATATATATATATATATATATATATATGTGTGTGTGTGTGTGTGTATAGGCCTATATATACACATACACGCACACATATATATATTATATACAGTATGTATGTGTATATTATAAATATATATATATATATATATATATATATATATATATATATATATATATATATATATATATATATAGAGAGAGAGAGAGAGAGAGAGAGAGAGAGAGAGAGAGAGAGAGAGAGAGAGCTGATATGCAATGAGAAGGTAGGGAATACTTCTATTCGCACGACGCAGATCATGGGCAATATGATGCAATCCACTCCGGGATCAAGACGGCGCTTTAGAAAGTGAAACCGCCCGAAAGGCACACGTGAATTTCTCTTGTGTTTAAGAAGAGACTCCAGACAATACGAGCGAATTCCCTCGTTATTCTGGGAACTTTACGATCGTATTTTCATTGGCAGGTGGAGCCATTCCTTGCTTTTCCATACAAGGCACAACGGCCCCCTTTGGATAATGGAACTTTCTACTTATCTCTTTCCGATATTTGTGTCCCACATCTTTGGTCAATTTATTTTATGGTTCCTTGAACAAATTCTTTTGTTTTCTCGGTCATCTGTTCTTTCCTCTCATCTTTATGGAGAGCAATTTACCCGATGTTTTTACACCACTCCGGAAACATACCTTGCTCTTACTGCTAAATCTCCCTGCACGACTAACGAAGAGATACGTCCTGCAGAAACACTAGCTTACACACAATACACAATAAAAATGGGCATGCAACTATAAAATACAAAGAAATTAATCACAATAACAATTTTGAAATGTATATGTATATATATATATATGTGTGTGTGTATGTATGTATGTATGTATGTATGTATGTATGTATGTATGTATGTATGTATGTTTTTCACCATACACCCTCTCCATCTTTTCCGCAGGGGTGGCGGCAGAAAGGTACAGCTTTCTGTTTTCTCAGCAAATATTTATTGGTGAGGTTGAAAGCATTACACCCTTTTCCTTCACCCTAGAAGATGCTTCACACACAGCTGGGTGGATTTGCACGTAAAATAAGTCTAATCCTTCGGGCCAGCCCTAGGAGACCTGTTAATCAGCTCAGTGGTCTGGTTAAACTAAGATATACTTACTTTGGGTTGACTTGCAAGCGATAGTGTAGGATCGAAACCGGTCCAGCAATCGTCGGTTGAAAACTGGACCACACAGCCTCGGTGACCACTGACCCATCCCAAGCTCACAGGTGCGGAGGACCTTGTTCCGAAGGAATATATCAGAAATGAGGGCTTGAACTTGAGACCACGCAGTGGAAGCCACCTGAGCTACAAAACCCCACTGAGGCAAACCTCTCTAACGAAAAAAAGACTTCATAGGCTGCATTAGATTTGAAAATCAAATAGATTTAAATAGCATGCAGAAGTAAGATTAAATTTAATTCTAGTATGATCCGTATTGCTATACAGAAATAATTAATACGATAAGAGTGAAATACCTAAAAGATTTTGTCGACTTAAGATGGAAGGAAATTATGGTTGTTCCATGTGCAGATGAGATGGTATAGCCTATACATGAATATATATATATATATATATATATATATATATATATATATATATATATATATATATATATATAGATAGATAGATGGATAGATAGATAGATACAGGCTTGGACATGTCCTTCGAAGAACCCCTGGGAGGACAATAAATGGCAATTTTAGTTGGGCTTCTGTGGGCGTCAAAAGAGTTGGAAGAGTTCTCATCCAGACCTACCCGGATGAGAACTATGAAAAGGGAGACTGGGGATGAATGGGCATTTGTGGAAGATAAAGCGCAGGAAAGCCGTGAGTGGCAGAGTTTCACAAAGGTTCCTCGCATCATGTGGTGTTAGAGGCAGAATATATATACATATATTTATATATATATATATATCGCCTCTCATTAATATATATATATATATATATATATATATATATATATATATATATATATATATATATATATATATATATATATATATATATATATATATATATATATATATATATATGTGTGTGTGTGTGTGTATGTATATATATACATATATATACACATATATTTATATAAATACATACATACATACATACATATATATATATATATATATATATATATATATATATATATATATATATATATATATATATATATATATATATATATATATATATATATATATATATAATTTCCTTCGAAGGAGAGGCCACAACGAGTTAGCTCTCCGCTTCTCATTTGGGGATGAGGTTGCTTTCTCCGACTCTTAGCTAACGTTGATGCCCACGAATACACGTAGGTCGATTGGTGGGGACAGTCCAGATCTCACACTGGACGTACAGAACGCGAGCCTACAGTAAGCTCTACCAGCAAAAGGCCTCTTATTCTTCCAAGGGTTGACCCGAATCGGTTACGTCCGCGGTTCCAAGCCCATTTCAATGCTCGTTGAGACTATCACAGTTCAGCAAATATCAAGTATTTATTTCATTGCTAATGTCACCAAGATTTCAAAGTGTTTTTAAAAGACTGCGCCCTTTCGGCTGTTCTCATAATGGAGTCAAACCTAAACTTTGGATCTCTGCTGGGTGGTCGAAAATGCTCTCTCCCTCTCTCCCTCTCTCTCTCTCTCTCACACACACACACACACACACACATGCCCAAACACACACACACATATAGGCTATATACTGTACATATGTATGTGCATGTGCATATTTGTAAACCATTTATGTAAATAAACTGACTTACTAAGAGAAATCAATAAGAAAAGAGAAGCAGAAAAAAATAATGATAATAATAATCCACCGCGAGGGTGACATTCACAGAGAAAGCAGGGAGGACTTCGCAGCTTGCTACCGTAGCATCACCGACCCCCTTCCCCAGCCCCACGTCGGCTCAATTGCCAATTTAGCCCTGGAATATCACGTCCATATTCGAATAATACAGGACGGCCTTACATCCAATATTCAATTCTCTGGAGGGTCAGAGTATGCTTCAACAGTACGGCCGTCAGTCTCGGGTAGCCAACATATCATTTCTCAACGTGGATTTTTGGTGTAGTTCTGGACTCACCCCAGGCTTGTGCTCTGGTACAGAAAAGTGGGTAATTAACTGTGTTCAAGTTAGCTGATAATTATGATAATAATCTTTTGGTTGACGAACGTGAGTCGCATGTTAGCGTATCTGTAAACACATAAAGTTCACACATGCTTCAATACACATTAATATGCAGTACAAGTTTTACAATGCAAAAATGTTACCCTGGTGTCACGTGGAATGTTGTAAACAGCCTTACCTTAGGTAATTAGGAACGAAAAGATTAGTCTTTTAGCCACGATTTATCTCCATTTTAACTGAGTTGAGTTATATCTTCATGTTTTTATCTATGTTTATGAAGATGATATTCAGTAGGTAAGTCCATGTGGTACGAAGTAATATTTTAGACTACCATAGGTATCTCTTATACATTATCTGCAGTTATTTAAGAGCAGCATAGTCGTTAAATAAAAGATTTTGCCCTTATTAACCTTTGGTTTGATCCAGTCACAGAAATTCATGACAAACTTATGTATCCAATGATCTATAACAGAGAAGATATCTATTCTTTGATAGCAAAATGGGCGACGCTACTCCATATAAGTGTATGATCATTCTATCAGCAATTATTCAGAAAGCACAAAGTGACTTCCATAAACAGTATATTTATCAATATATTGCTTACCGTCCGTGTTCAGTGTGAAGGATTTTGTCCCTAGTTTGACACGTTGAGCTAAGAGTTGAAAAAGGACTGAGCAATAATGAGTTATGTCCCTAAAATATTAGGCTAACGTCTAAAGGTATTTTCCTCTTAATGAAAAGTGGAGCCCAATCGTTAAACAGGATAATCAGAGATTTCGCGAGGCATGTGTTAAATCAATCATGTATAACGATGAGAACCAAGGAATGCAGGAAAACTTAACTACACATATGTATATATATAAATACATACATACATACATATACATATATATATATATATATATATATATATATATATAGAGAGAGAGAGAGAGAGAGAGAGAGAGAGAGAGAGAGAGAGACTATACAGATCGGTAGATAAACAGATAGAAAGGATGCAATAAAGCGATTTACTATAGGTTGCATCTGCGTAAAGCATCAAAAATATGGAAATTACATTTGTTACTAAATTATCTCCTCATCAAATTAATAAACAAATAGCTGACTAAACGCTCGCTCCACATACGATCCAACCTTACACCAGATATCTGATGACCCATTATAAGAATCACCGAGTCAACAGATGGTTCAGCCATTGAAAAACCATCACTTTATTCAACACGCCACAGCACAAATGTAAGCGAATGATCAACAGAGCCTGACTAGTAACTTACACACCTTACTGAAATTAATTTTCTTTAATGAATACACACACACACACATATATGTATATATGTGTGTGTGTGTGTGTGTACAAAAATATATATACCGCATACATTTACAGTTGGGTGGAAAAGTGGGTGGGCCTTGGAAGCATGAGCTGAACGCCTGCATCATTCAGCCACAGGGGCCACTACGCTGATTGCACCTTCAGAGGGCGCGAGGTGGATCGCCAAATTCCGGCGCCAAATACATGCGTATATAAATACATACCTACATACATTTATACATATATACATATAAATATAAATAAATATATATAAAATTCTTCTGGAAAGCTTCCCTGCGCGCCGAGTTCAGCCGCCCCTAGCGGATGAATGTAACAACATAAACAAAAGACAGAAATTTCTTGAATTATCTCACCTGTACTGCATTGTATATACCTTTTCCAATATTGTTCTGTTAAAAAATGTCATTAATAAACAACATCTCCCTGCGGAACTCTTCTGTAGAATCACCATATATATGTATGTATGTATGTATGTATGTATGTATGTATGTATGTATGTATGTATGTATGTATATATATATATATATATATATATATATATATATATATATATATATATATATATATATATATATATACACACACATATATATATATACACATACCTCAACACATATGCGTGCATATACATATATATATATATATATATATATATATATATATATATATATATATATATATATATATATATATATATATATATATATCGGAGGAAGGAGAGATCCCAAAATCCTTTCAATGTGATTTATTGTGCTGACGTTTCAGGACCATGTGTCCCATTTTCAAAGCTACAAATTAAAAAGAAGAACAGAATTAAAAATAGTCTCAGATTAAAACATGATAAAAATTTATTTTTAACATGGAGGAATGTAAAGGGAGGTACAACAGGAGGGAACAGTGATTACCGGGTAGTGCTGAAGGCAAGAGCTCAGTGACGGTCAGGGTCCGTCTCGGTTCCAAAGGAAACTCAAGAGAGGTACCGAGGAGTTGAAGTGGACTGAGTATTTAACTGGGGAAATTTGGGGAACCAGTTTAATAAAAAGAGATTCGAGTGTTGACAATTGGTGTTCGTTTGGCGTTTTGCCTATTATTTTGAAAGCCTTGAAATTAATATTGTATTTGCATTTTTTCCCAAGGTCTCTAATACAGGAAAATTCGGGGTTTGATAGTTTGATGCCCGTACGATAGCTAACTCCACGATGAGATTCCATTCTTACTTTCAACAACCTCCAAGTGGAGCCCACGTATTTCCCCAGGTCACATCTGGGGCAATCAAACAAATATATGACTCTCGAGGTCATCAAAGGAAGCAGACTCTCTTTATATTTAAACAAAGACTTAATGGTCATTGGATTACAAGGCATTAGTTTTAAATCGACTGCCGGTAGGTGTTTGCTTATAATAAGTCTCAATTCTTGATAAAATTACAAGGATTTCAAAATAATAGGCAAAGCTCCAAACGAACACCAATTGTCAATACTCGAATCTCTTTTTACTAAACAACTGGTTCCCCAATTAAATACTCAGTCCACATCAACTCCTCTGTACCTCTCCTGAGTTACGGTAATCACTGTTCCCTTCTGTTGTACCTCCCTTTGCATTCCTTCATGTTAAAAATAACTTTTTATCATGTTTTAATCTGAGTCTATTTTTAATTCTGTTGTTCTTTTTAATTTGTAGCTTTCAAGATGAGACACGTGGTCCTGAAACGTCAGCACAATAAATCGCATTGAAAGGATTTCGGGATCTCTCCTTCCTCCGATGTCCGATGCTGTTTGCCAGGTTTTAAGCAACCACCTTCAACTTTAGTGTGTGTGTGTGTGTGTGTGTGTGTGTGTGTATATATATATATATATATATATATATATATATATATATATATATATATATATATATATATATATAGAGAGAGAGAGAGAGAGAGAGAGAGAGAGAGAGAGAGAGAGAGAGAGAGAGAGAGTGAGAGAGAAATAATATTAATGTCAACTGAATTCTGAGTTAAGGAAAACAAACTTTTACACCCAGATTACTGGGCCTATTGTGGTAACTGTTTTCTTATGGCAAAAATTGTGTTTTTCCTTCTCGCACCATAATACACACGACAATGAACACTTCTTCCTTTTATGACTTAAAATGAGTCGCTGACTGCGTTACTTGTGAACTAAAATTTTCGTTTCTCTCATTACACTTATCAAAAATGTCTAATAGCTGAAAGGGGAAATGAATCTCAGGAATGACAATTAAAAGATCCATTCTTGAATTAATTTTCCAAATGGTAATGAGAAAAGAAGAGAAAAATCCACTTTTTCTGTCTCAGACAAAATTCACATAAAAAACAATAACTTCCAGTTATATACTAAAGGAAAATTTCCTCACAATGGAAAGAAATCACAGTGAAATAAAATTTCCACAATTCTCAAAAAGGTATGTCGAATTAAACTGAGCTGCAGAGAAATAAAAAACCCCTTCAAAATTTTATCGACATTAAACAAAGGGGGAAATTGTTAAAAACAAATGTTTCATTTGTTAAAGTGACAGCTGCAATAAATCAAACATAAAATCAACGTTTTCTCTTCCCTTAAATGAGCATCATAATTTAAGATTTTTGTTTGAAGATTAACTATGACACCGTGAGATTCCCATAAGCAAACCTTCATCCTTTTTTAATAGATTATAATAAGGGAAAGGAAGACTTTGGAGTAAAATGTTCACCGGCATTAAAAATAACAGAAATCATCACTATGAAATTATATTTCACCTTCAAAAAGTAAATTAATATACAGTATACCTTGTGTTGTTCAAATCCATATTTTCTAGTAGAGATAAAGCTTTCGTCAAAACCTAAACTCCTGCGACAAAATACGTTAACGTATTTTGTAAATACATTGACAAAACGATAAAAAAAAATAAAAATAACTTTTACCGAAGATAAACTTCTGCAGAGTTGGACATTCAGGTTAATTAAATTTTCATTTCCAGCCGATTTGAATTACAAAACCAAATAATATTCTGGAATCTGCACTGATTTTGTTGAAAAGTACGAAAATATTATAAATAGTACCGGCATAAATACACGATAAAATCTGACAACAGTATACTCCATTTTTCCTGGAGAAAATAATGTTTATGAAGTGTCTATGGAAAGACAACTTGCTTTCACTTCTAAAGCAATTTATATGAAAACGAATATTTCCAGGGAGTGATTCTTTATGAAAGTAGCCACTCAAATGGAATTTGGTTTTTAAGCATAAAACATTCTATAGCAAAAACTCTGCATTTAAATTTTCCTGACTTATAAAATGGCAATTATAAATAAATAAAAAAAAGCAAGCGCATAACAAAATGTAAAATTCCATACAGGAATCACAGTGCAATCTGGGTTATTGCTGAAGTCAAATTTCCCTCATTTTCTAAGAGAGCTGAAACCACGATGAAAGGGTTCCCCGGTAAATCTAATTTCCTTGTTATTCAGAACTTGTTCCCTTATGAAATTAACATCTGAAGTTAAATTACCCGCTCGCGGAAATAGGAACTATAATTATGATGAACTTTGTGAAGTACAATTTCCCTTTGCTTAATAAAGAAACAATGACAGGAACCTACACATTGTAAAATTTTCATCTTTCAGTAAATAAGTATCAAAAAGGTCCTCTCCCAAAATAACTCCTTGAAGTAAAAGTTGAATTTTCTTAAAACTGGAAATTTTATTACGTACCTGTTGGTCCAAAGGCTTATACAAAGATGGTTACTAGTAAAGAAAAATTCCTTTAACAATTGAAACAAAGATGTAAATAAAAAGAACCTTTTTTTTTGGAAAAATAATGCCTTAGCAAAAACAGAAAATTAAAGAAACAAACTTTAGTAGAGTAGCGGTTTCATTCATGAAAATGGAAAATAGAACATAATGAAAATAACTCTTAGGAGATTCAAACGTACCTACTTATAATGGGAGAATTAACGCTGAGAAACTTTTTGAAGAAAAATTTCAGTACTGAAAGTTAAAAATTAATAAAAGAAACTTCTTGAAATAAAAGTCTTTTATAAATATACTAGACAATTAATGAAAAGCACTTGCATGGAGTAAATAGTTCGTATCAGAAAATAAAAACAACAATAAAACATAACCATAAGTATAAAGGCCGCATAAATACGATTCGGTAAAGTATAAAAACATACCTCTCTTCCAAAAAGAACCGTAATAAAGGAACAATGACTTCATAAGAATATCATCCTAGTGAAGTTGCAGTTTCTAGACAGTTCAAAATATTAATGATAAACGTAAAGTTCATTCTACAAAATATGATTCATAATGATTTGTTTTAGTGTCGTGCCCTTGTTCATGTAATTTGAAAATGTGCTGAATATATACCAAAGACTACACTGACAATGTTTGGTCAGCTTGCTACCTCTAAATTAGATATCATCTTAGAAATATCATTAACACCCCTTCCTCTAATGTTCTAAGTAAATTCAAATACATGATCTTGAGAGATACAGGCATGCTTAATAACTGGCTTTTTCTTCAGGTAAACAAGCAGCTAGAGCAAGGGGTTGGTATATATCGTATATATACCAACGATATATACTGTATGTATCGTATCCAGGAGGGCCAAAAAGTTTATTCGAAATTTAGTCATGCTTATTAGTATAATTCTTAATTACACAAAATACAAAATGCGAGCTATGGAAGTTCTTGAGCTTTGAGGAAATTGTAGTTCTGGTACAAAAGGATTACAGTACAACAGGATTTTACAGACACTCAAAAACAGTCAACCAGGCAAAAGTATGCAGTCTTATAAAACAAAAATTCGAGCCTTTCACATGCAACTTTTATGAAGAATACCGAAACTTTCGAATCTCTGGATTACCTGCTCTAAATCTATATCCGAATAACGCTAAAAGGAAAGGTGCCCAAACAATAACTTGAAAAATCTTCCTTCCGGTGGAGCTGGTCCTCGATAGCCTACCCCAGGGCTGTTCCCTCAGTTTCGAATGAGTTACAATCCAGAATTCGCCTACATAAGCCAAGTGAAGAATTCTGCAAGACACCTGCCACCCACCCAGGTCCCTTTCAAGTCCCACGGTCTGTCCCATCTGTCAAGTAGCTATTTCTATACCTTGTGCGTGATAAAGGTAATGGGATTATATATAATAAACATAAGATGAGGTGAGGAGGTGGATAATAAGGTAGAGGACAAAGACGGAACAAAGGGAAAAAGTAAAAGGGCTACAGGAAAAACAGGTAAAAATTATAAGAAATAGAAATTAAAATGTCATGAACTCTATAGAGGAAAATTAAGACTGATAAAGGAGAATATGGTGATACAGTCAGGCCAATATGTTTACATGAAAATCGAGAGAGAGAGAGAGAGAGAGAGAGAGAGAGAGAGAGAGAGAGAGAGAGAGAGAGAGAGATTCACTATCAGAACCATCGCCCTGGGTCCCTTTTGCCCTTTTACGACTTGCCTGTCAGAGAGCGAAGTTTTTTACGGCCCTGACCAGGAGGAAGAGGGGTGACATCCCCACCCCCACCAATATCACGGCTTCACCAGTCACCTACAACTTACTTGTAAGTCATCACATCCTGGATGACAAATCATAAGGAGACGCGACATAACACCAGTAGCATATAAAAATATACAAAAAGATTTCTGCTTAAGTGCCCATATATATATATATATATATATATATATATATATATATATATATATATATATATATATATATATATATATATATACATATAAACACACACACACATATATATATAATATATATATATATATTATACAGTATATAAATGTATATATGTATTATATATGTATATTATATTGCCTTAGAACAGAGGCGAAAGATCATGCACACGGTTGTTTCAATTTCCTCGTGACCATATACTCTTCAAATTTTATTTTATGTTGTTATTTCCGTAATTGAACTTAGACACTGTTTTATATACATATATATACATTTATACATATATATATATATATATATATATATATACATATATATATATATATATATATATATATATATATATATATATATATATATATATATATATATGTATGTATATGTACGTAAATGTGTATGTGATCAT
Source organism: Macrobrachium rosenbergii (assembly GCF_040412425.1). NCBI lineage: Eukaryota > Metazoa > Arthropoda > Malacostraca > Decapoda > Palaemonidae > Macrobrachium > Macrobrachium rosenbergii. Next base: position 35,820,745 of record NC_089746.1, read on the forward strand.
GCATATCGCAGCGTGTACTGAACAACGTAATGCGCACGAATGTACTCATAATAATTCTGATACAATTATTACATTATCAACTCCAAGTAAACAAACGCTCGCACGCATACACAATTCCTGTGATTGTAAAAGAAGAAACCGTGCAGCGATGTCTGCATACAAAAATAAACAATCAATAATAAATATCATGCTGTTCTTCTAGTGTGTAATCTTTTTTGACATTTATTTATTTAACATAATTCTCACGACTGAAGTCACTTACCTTCTTATGGTAAGGCTGTCTCATTAATCATTAATTAGCAGAGAAAGAATGACGTACCTGAAAAAAAACAAAAAAGACCTCCAATTAAAATGTTTCTTATTAACTGTATGCAAAGTAGTTATTCCAACGTTAAATTGTAGTAAATTCGAAAAGATATATAACTTTAAACATTTGATTCCTTTAATATTTTGCTTTTTTATAGCAAACTGCAAACTTTATTATTGGTCCTTTTAACCTTAATTACAATGGTGAATTATTACTCACACAGTTTAAAAATGCATTAAGTACGCTCTGCCTTCGGATTAAAATAATCACCAATTTTGTCACCATTATTCAACTCTGAGGAGAAAATCTCCAATACTTCTGACATTGCTATTTATAAGATTATTAGCCTGGTATAAAAATACCCTCAGAAAAGTCCAGTGTGTAAAGTTTTGAAGTCACTAAATCTTTAAAATCATAATGGCATAATTAGGGGAAGTAGTGTAAACACTTGCAATAATTAATTCTCTTTTAGCATCCTGTGGCCTAAAGTGTTAGCAGTAACTTTAGGAGTAACAACTGTTCATCGCATCCAGTGCAGTTGCCTTGGTAACCTAGTCGAAACTATTTTTGCAACACCGAAAACTAGCTTTCGTTACCTATGTGAAGGTAAAAGGAATTAAAGACGAGGGAAATTCGATGGTAAAAAAGACGCATCTTTCATTCATAATGAATTTGTAAATGGATGAATAATTTTCCTATGGTGCAACAAATACAGGCATTGATCAGTAGTCTTGCGACGGAGAATAACCTGGTTAGTAGCATGCACTGAGAGTAATTTAAATAAATAAGTTAATGGTGACGAAACAAGTTTTATTTTTATTACGTAATGTGTACTTCTGACAATTTTGCGAGTTGTATGGAAGCCAAGTTCTGTAAACTCCTTATATGTTAAAAAAAAAAAAAAGATAAATATTGCTCTCTTAAAGAGGGACTCGGGAAATGCACAGAGGGGCAGAACATAAAAGACCTATTGCCTCGTAAGTTCCAAATTTCCCATTAATACTGGGCTTGGCATGTCCAAGATGTCGAAAGGGTGGTTTCGAATTCAACCATGCATGGGAGCTCTTCTTCATTTGTTTCCACTCAGAGCAAGGCTTCTAGTGATAACTGTATCCAAAATGTTAAAATGTTTGACAAAATCGAGAAAATCAAGGAAACCCAGAAGTTATGAGCCAATATATATATATACACATATATATATATAAAGGAATTGGGAATAATAAAAGATAGAGCAGTATCAATATAGTTTGAGAGAGGATGGATGCAGCTTTATTCGTATCAGGTGCAATGTTATATGATGGAAGGATTAGACAAGAGGTGAGCTGGAGGATAGGTGAAGCAATAAGGTAGCCGGGTGTGTGTGCTAAAGATTTAAAGGCAACTTGGAGTTCTTTTGAAAGCTAATGCTGGAATGCATACATGTATACAGAAATTGTTGAGCCAACTCTGCTTTGTTAAGAAAATGTGTGATGTGAAATACTTATGAAAAAAAAAAGGCTGATGATGCAGAAAGAAGAGAGGAATACCTAGAAAGTGACGGATGCAAGGACCAAAAACAGGCATTGGAAAGGAAGAGCTTCAAAAATCAGGACTTGAAAGAATGCGTGAGCAAGATACAAATAGAATTAATGACGTAGTGTGCAGGGGGACAGGGTTGCAGGCTGCTGATAGGTCTTCTGTGTAACTGTATGAAGAGGCTATTGTAGAATTTTTCTGCTCAGAGGTTTATCCGCAGCCAGTAGTTAAATTATAAATGTAGAAAGTGCTAACTGCTGTTTTTACGTGTGAGTCATCTTATATTAGAGAATTTAGCCTAATGTTGATAAAATAATTATTGCATTGAGAAAGAAAGCGACATAGTCTTCCTGTTTTGAATGGGCATGTATGTGGTGTGAATTGGTATGATAGCTGGTTGGCTTAAATGACAAAATGATGGATGTTTTGGTTCGTAGTGGGAGGAAGGTGGAAGAGCAGTGCTAGAATAGGAAGTACATAGAGTGATTGTTCTTGGGAAAGGTATAAGTTGTAGAGCTAGGGAAAGGGCAGCACTTGCAGTGTCTTGAAGACTGAGTATAGCTGAGAAAAAGTTCTGATAGCGAGGGCACATGGTCCAGGAATGTAAAAGAATGAGTGTAAGACTGATTGTTTTGGGAGAATCTGAATGGGCAGCTCAGCTAGGTGATTTAAATACACAGGTTAATGTTGGCAGATGATGCAGTGTTAATTTGGAATAGTGGAAGGAGACAGCAGGAACCAGTAAAAAAGATGTGAGTGTTTGCAAGTGCAGAAAGCTGAGTAATGCGTGTAAAAGTAATGTCATGTAAGAAAATTAAGCCAACAAGTACGTGAAGCAAGCAAAGTAGCAGGATAGGTGTTAACGATTGCGAAAAAACACGGAGTGTTGAATATAGAAGGTTATGCTAGAATTCTTCGTAAGTCTTAAGTCAGCTCTGCTCAACAGAAATGAATTGTAGATGTTGAATGCAAATGAATAAAAAAGGTTGAAGCAGTTGACAAGAACAAATTGCCTGTCATATATGTCCTAAGAATATACGGATATAGTAGAAGGGGTAAACAGTAAGAGGAGAGGAAAAATTAAAAAGCTCAAAACAGATGGGGTAAAAGAGTTATTTGAAAGAAAGGGACTTCATATCCAGGAATCTAGAGAGGCACAGTGTGTATACAGTGGTTCAGCGCGCTCTGATGAAGCTTTTGTGTAAGAAGAGGCTAATGTCATGAAAGTGTTTTGCTGGGAGTTTCATCCAGGATTCAGGTTGCAACGTTTGATAATTGATGTGATGTTTTTCTCAGGGACATTTCTTGTCGAGAGAAATGGTTTAAAGTCATATATATATATATATATATATATATATATATATATATATATATATATATATATATATATATATATATATATATATATATTCATCTTGAAAGTACATAAAGAACATGTAAAGTTCCTTTAAAGTGTTGGTAAAACTACAGAGTTTTACCTCCTTTATAAACTCCAAGTGGAAATATAAACACGGTGATTTACTATCCATTTCAGGGACCCCGACTCATCGTTTTTCTTAAATATCTTTCAAACTAATATTTTGATCGAAATGGTACTTTGACACAGTGTACAAGACACCTTCCGCTAATTTTTGGTAATACAATGCATTGGCAAATGGTTTTAGTTAAGGCGTTTACTCTTGACTTACATGGTGTTGCCAAGCATCGCCAAATTATGCATTCGAACGTCTTTTATCCCCATCCCGTGCCTCCCTCTCCCTTCCCCTCCTCATCCCTACCTCAACCCACTTTCCCGGCCTTCCCATCTCCGACCCCCTTTCCAAGACCCTTTCCTGTCTGTGGGGGATAGCGGACGTTCGATTGCGTGGTTTAGTCCTGCTGACTCATGCCACTTTGCCTTTAAAAGTCAAGAGTAAACGCCTTAACTAACACCAATTGATAATACACAATATTACCAAAAATTAGCGGGGGGTGTCTTGTACACTGTGTCAAAGTACCATTTCGATCAAATATTTAGTTTGAAAGATATTTGTGAAAAACGATGACTCGCGGTCTCTGAACTGGATAGTAGTTGATTAATAACCACAATTATAACCTCCATTTACTCATATAGCCTACACACGCAAGTGTGCATGTTCAGATTTGTAAGGGGTACAAATCTTAAAAGTGCTTTGACTGAGAAGTTCACAATGAACAAAGATCTAATACTTAATGGCCTTTCGGGATCGATGGATACCTTGACTGAAATTCATAAGTAAAAGACCAAACCCTCATCAAGTACTGGAGGCCATAGAGAAGATAAGAAATTTCTAAGTCATGTACCGTGATATTCCAAACAATTCTCATCCAGAGAAGAAAGTGATTGACTCTGAAAAGTTACGATGGCTTCCTCTTGATCCACTTTATGAGACAAAAAAAAATGAACAGCTAGCTATACAAAAGATAGACAAATCAATCAATCAATCAATCTCTCTCCCTCTCTCTCTCTCTCACACACACACACACACACACACACATACATCCATTACCCATATCACCCTACATATAGTAAATGGTTATAGAAGCTCCTAAAACAACTCGGTGGAGAACCACTGCAGTGGAAACGTTGGGGAGAATGTTAAGGAGAAGATACGAGCTGAATGATGAGTAGCCAAAGCTTCGAGGGGCTGATATGGTGTAGGAGGAGGAGGGGGAGCAGCAGCAGCGGCAGAAGAAGGAGGAGGAAAGGGAAATATGATGCGGTAGAACAGAGAGAATGAAAACAAGGGGAGAGCACGAGGAAACGGAGAAAGAAAAATAGATAACATGTATAAAGGTGAATGAAAGCCAACCCTCCCATTCAGGGTATTGACAACACCTACTTCAAATCAATAGTCTACGTGAATTATGCACAAACCAAATACGATTATTCAAGGTGTCTCTATGACCAGTGACACTCTTGCTTTGGTATGTCTGTGCTGATGCACTCCAGAGGCTAAAGATATAAAATACCTTTATACTTAATAGGAGAAAATCAATAATTGCTAGATGGTCCCCGGAATGACAGTTTAAATCACTCTACAAACAGCGTGATGAAGAATGAATGTACAATTGTACAATTATACGTATATAGACATGAAAAGTAGTGCACATTAAAAAGAAATCAGACAGTAAGCCTACTTTAACAGCTTTATCTTATTTAAACCAGTTGCACATGATATGAAAGAAGAGCAAGGATTTTGTTTAAAGGAAAATAACATTTTGAAAAGCAAGAGAGAAATGCAGTGTTGCTCAGTGCTGAGAAGATCAACCTTAATCTAAAAAAAAAAAAAAAAAAAAAAAAAAAAAAAAAAATCAGGAGAAAACTACGGTCCATCTCGGTATTTTCAGCATTAATAAATCATGCTACTTGCTTTTCCCTATCCCTAGCCAGTACGATGATGATGGTTAAGATAATAATTAAGATGGCAAAATCAGATCTATATGGCATGTCTACAAATGGGAATCGCAATGATTGCTTCAGCAATTAACTGAAAAACATTACTGTGGAAATGGGTACTGGTAAAAGCATAATAATCTTAATAATAGCATGGACCTCTTTTTTTGAGTAGAAAATCAATTTAGATGCACTAGAAATGTCGACCAGGGATTCTGCACAGGTACCCTTGGAATCCTCACACAACTCGTTACTCTACTGAATTTTTAACATTCCGATGTCTGCCAAATAACATTTTGTAAACATTTAAAATATGTTCTGATAATAGAGCAGAAGAGGATTATACTTTTCCCATTCTCTCCGTCTTGAGGTTACCAATAAAATTAGGCCAGAAAAATCATATGTGATAAAGAGTTTCTGTAAACAGGATAGCAGAGCTGAATAATCAAAACATCTCTTTCACATTATACACACATTTTATTTTGCGGAATTTTAAAGTTTACAACAACTAAGAAATATATACGAATTCATTTTCCACCTGACTACCAAGGGTCCACTTGTAAAGAATGTATAAAAATCAGCGAGCATAAAACTTTGGGAAATCCTAAGTAACAAAAGATTTTGGAAAAATCGAGCAGCGAAGAGTACAACATGGGGCAAAGCGCGAAAGAATTCAATAAAGGCGAGAAAAAAAAAATATCTCCCAATGCGGGCTGCGACGTGATTCCCAATCCGAACTTTTGTTAGAACCCTCAGACACTTAATTCCTCGGGAAGTATTTTAATTACCCAAATCAAGTGAAACATCGTGTATACAAAATCAACAAGAAAACTAAGACGAAATGAAAAAAGTTCTACTCCTTTTCATTAAAATTTTCGTACAAGACAAGATCCATGCAAATGCGTAATGCGGGTGTATACAAAGGAACATTAATATAAAGTACTTGGAAGACAAAAATTACAACGAAATGCCATTCTAATTTTAAAAACCCATGGTAACTATCTCTGCATAGTAACTGCGTGCATTACCAGACAAAGTACAAAAAATGGAGCATAAGATCAGACGTCTATTTGTTGTTTCGGCTATAGAGAGAAAAAGGCCTTTTTCGACAACAACCAGAAATGAGAAAGTAGCTAGGTTACCACTAACAGAATGCTCGTGATAAAAAATAGAAAACAAAGGCTTTTCACACCAGTAGGTAAAGGACGACTCATATAATATTTTCTGCATTCTCTCAAATCTGGAAAATACAGTCCTGACGCAGTTTATCTTCATCTTTTTCCTTTAGCAAGGTCAAGTTCGATTATATTTTTTCGCACCTTACCAATCACATGGTAATCTCTATTTGGGACTTGGTGAACATTCCGTCCATATTCAAATCATTTGAAGATGAAAATTCCCTCTGAAGGTTAAATAATTTCAGCTCAATACTCGACTTTAGATCTATATATTATCACCGTATTTCTTTTGTTGAAGACGGCACGACAAATGCTCCCGTTCGTATTTTCAGTATTATTCACTCAATTTTTTCCCTCATCTCCCGTGATTTTCCTTTGCCTATGCCGTCGCGTCACCTTAAGTCGCTCATTTTCATTTTCAGATTGCTCTGATTTTATGAGGCTGGCAGCCCTGATGGAAAAAAGTAAGTCTGAAAGCAAGTGCCCGAATCGGTTAATTTCAATATCTCCAGAAAGCACTTCACACTTCTCTTCCTTCTCTATTATGTTTTATGATAATGACACCCAGCCTGCTGCTTATATTATATATATATATATATATATATATATATATATATATATATATATATATATATATATATATATATATATATATATATATATATATATATATATATATATCTCGTTCAATGTCGTTTAGTATCAAATTCACTTAACCTTGGAGTAACAACCGAAAGGGGAATTTATAAGCGATAAGCGATGTCATCCGTGAGACTCGAACCCCAAAAATGGGTCGGAAGCAACGACTTTTCAGTAACGGTAGCCACTGAGCTGCCACGAGAGGTATAAGTTGATACCGACTCTGTCGTGCGTATTTTTATACTAAGAATCGTTATCAACACTCTCCACCACGAAAGCCGAGTGGTACGTTTGAAACACGTAGCTTTTTATGAATTTTTGTCACATACAGCATGGCATTTTTTATATTCAAGAACATTAAGCTACAAATGTCGTTTAACAAAATTTACTCAACCTTTGAGTAACATCCTGAAGAAGAGATTATAAGTAATAAGCAATTTGTCACCAGGCAGATTCGAACCCCAGTAATGTTGGAGAGCAATCGGCTATCAGGGTGGAGGTGAGCTGATATCGATTCTAAGTACGAAAACCTGAATTAAAGCAAGCATTTGTAAGACAAAGTCGGTAACAACTTATACCTCTCTCGATAACCCAACGACTACCGTCATTGAATTCGCTTCCCAACCATTCGGGAGTTCGAGTCTCCCTAGTGAAGAATCTCTTTTCACTTATAAATCTCCCTTCGGGTTATATTACTCTGAGGTTGAGTGACTTTAATATTAGATGACATTTGTAGCTTAATGTTTGTGTATATAAAAGTCACAATGTATATGAAAAAAATTCATATATATATATATATATATATATATATATATATATATATATATATATATATATATATATATATATATATATATATATATATTACATATGTATATATTTAATCTATTGCACATGCGTTAACATATAAACATTACCAAATGATTTCGGTTGTTATGAAGTAATATGCACTGAAATTTTACTACAAAGATTGTTTCAAAGGCTACTAGTAGGTTCTTTGAACTTTCGCTACTAAGCCTGCATACCTCTATTAGTTAATGAAATCTTTGAAGCTTTCCTCAAGGGTCTCTTAGATGCCGCAGTCTCAAAGGATATTTGAACCTTTGGTAGTGATTCTTCAGACTTCTCGTAATTTATAAGCTCTTCACAATTTTGCTGGAAGTATTCAAATTACTGGGAACACTATGTCTTTGAACTTTTCCTGAAGTCGACTGTACCGCGTACCTATTTCAACCTTTCTGGTTAAAATATAAGATATAAGAGTGCAAATGGGAACTGTTAACCATTCCCAGAATTGTTTTTAAAAGTGATTTCAGCGCAAGAGCAGTAGTTCTAGATTACCGACAACGAATCGTAAACAAAAATAAATTCTTTGTATTCTCAAATGTTATTACGTGGCTCTCAGGCATTGAATTACCATGGGAAATGTAGAAAATAAAAGCTGAAGTCTTCTTTATTCGTGGAGAAATATGCAAAAAAACCGAGGTAAAATTAATACTGATTTGCTTTTTCCTCTTTTTTCAACAAAGTTCAAAGATATCCAACAGTTTTTGAACGGAGAGTAAAATATTTTATTCTGTACACTTACCATGGGACATGCATCCCATAATGGAAACCAGTGACCTGTGTCCAAACATGTAATTGGCTTGCAGTGTTTGGTGTATTCTATATGGCCACTAAATGGACTTTACAATTGGATATACAAGCCAATACCCGTGAAAGACCACCGTGTCTTTTTAAAGTGAACAAAATAGACAATACAAAACATACCGAGCCTCCATTTCAAACAATTATTCTTTTTATTTTTTATTTAAAGGTCAAAGGAACACACATCCTCATGACATCATGTACCCCATGACTAAAATAAAGGTAATTTAGATATGGTGAACAGTAAGATCTAGTTTATAATTTAAATGTTCAAATAAGTTTTAAAACATACGGAACTAAACCTGAATCCTACGATTTCAAAGATTAAAAAATAAACTGTCTGTGCGTGGGGAAGGGGAAGAGAGGTAGAGAGACATTCATGACACAAAATCGTCTAGTTTACTGTTTAGCTGTATTACTAAACTGGCTTCGTGCCAGAACGGGGTTTCGCTCTTCTATGCAACATGTAAAGTCCAGTTTGAATGCTAACATTGGTAATTAGCAAAGCAAAATCCCGAATCACTTTAAATTCTGTAGCATCCCCATGAGGACAAAATTCTTACCGTTAATACAAAGGCAATCGTATAGAAAAAGCATGAAATCTTTTAGCTGTATGGCATCATTAGTTACAAAAAGTTTTATTCTATGTGAATTCATCGTTAAAGAAAAAAAATTAAGAGAAAGGATAGGTAATATGGAAAATTTTGCCTTTTATAATTTGATAAAAAGTACAAATCACAATATAAAACAAACTTAGAGTACTTTTCGATACTTGATTATATAATTTCACCATACTCACCAACTCTATTTATTCAATATGTCTTCAAGAAAAGGCCCCTATAAGACTTTTTTTATAAGGTTCTTCAACCTTATCTTCAGATAATAACTAATCGAGATTAAAAATCCATCCTGACGTATACATATAGCTTCTGTAATCCTGACAGCAGCCATCCCAGATAATTAGCAATCAATCAGTTCCGCCGTATCCCAAAGTAAAGGACTGCTTGGAATAAGACTTCGAACGCTTTAGTGGGAAGAAATGCGTATTCAAAAGGATGGATCAGAGAGTCTTGAGACGGTTCAGTAGTGTATAAGAATGAAAGACAAAGATTGTTTATTGAAAAAGCTTATGATCTGGAAGTATTTGAAGAAAACAATGAGAGAATGATCTATAAAATAAAGTGCTGGGTAGATGGTGTGGAGGAGGTGCTGGAGAGGATGGTCTTGATATACAAAAAATGTGAGTGCATGCAAGAAAGAAATAAATGAATTAGTGTGTATAAGGGGGTTAAAATGCTTGTGATGAGCCTTCACTATAGGAATATTTAGCAACAAATGACGTGAAAGCTTCCAGCACAGGGGTCCATCCGCAATTAAGCAGTTTATGTATGAATGTGTCTGTGACCGTAGCCTTGTTTACTCAGGAGCCATAACCGTTGGGAGGAAGACTTTTTGCAATAAATACGGGGTATGGTGAAACAATCTACAGGCCTGACCATCTGGTGACTAAAACATTGCAGGACGACGAGAATGCAAATATTTTCCCTGCATTTCACAAGAATGAAATCGCAGATAACACTAATCTCAAGTGCCTAGGTGATCCTCTACTTTAGGGAACACTTCAACTGTAACCCAAACCACTGGTCTACCAAGGGAAGCAAGAAGCAGGTTATGCTGCTTACTAACACATCACAGTAGTCCACAGGGAAAGGGATGCCCTGACTTTTGTGGTTGCTATTGTCCTCTGGATAGGTATTATCAGCCATGTATGGGGCATTTCCTCCAACAAGGGGTTCACAGCCATAAACAACATACTTCACGGCTTCAAAATAGAGCGCATTGAAGTCCCATGTCACTAGAACTTCTTAAGGCACTTAACCATCGCAATAGCCATTAACTTTACTTGACTAGCCTGATACAAACATATTCACAAACACACACACACACGTACGCACACACATATATGGGTTATCGAACTGAGTAAAAAAAAACCAAAAGGTTCATTTTCACAGAGAGAGAGAGAGAGAGAGAGAGAGAGAGAGAGAGAGAGAGAGAGAACGTCTTTTATCACTCTAAAGGCAGTAATGTTTGCCGGGGAGTTGTGTTCATTCTAATTTCAACACAATTTAAATCCTATTGTACCCAGCACCGGGACACAAACTTCCAAGTCCTAATTCGCTTATAATATAGAAGGGCAAAAGGATTTCGGCAGACACTTTTTCTTCCATTATTTTCTCATTTTCTTCAATACCTAAGGCTTATTTTTTCTAAGTGAAAATGTTTCATACGTTATTTCCGGTATTAGGAAATTTATGAAATCTGGTTGACGATTGTGGTAAAAACTCTTTGAGGAAAACAGAGAGCTGTTTCTTCTTCTTGTTATGGTGTTTTAGTATACGAAGCATAGTGGAAATTCTTCAGCTACTACAAAAACAAAATATTTCCATGGAAAAACTATATAAAGTGACCATAAGACATTCTTACTTTGATGGAAATGATCTAGCTTGCTTACGTCCCGGTTGCTCATTCATAATCACTTGATTTCTGTAATTACCCGTAAATAAGGGCATAAATTTGCCGGTACCTCGTAAGCAAGTGCACAAAGTCGCCAGCCCCGTCAGTTCTCTTAAATAAAAGAATAAGAAACAAAATAAATGGTTTTCTCGTTTCTCCGTTGCAAGTATCCTCTTCTCCCTAATGACTGATATTGGGCTTCCGTTCTTGGAAGGTAAGATCTCTCTCGACAGATGTAATTTTACATTCCATCCCGGATAATTCCTTTTTAATGATTTATCGATATCCAATCATTGCCTCTGCATTCCCAATTCCTCATAACAGATGGGTATAATCCTCTGAATTAACGCTCACATATTTCGCCACTTTGGACATAGGGATGCAAGTTATGAACGCAGGATTCTTTCAGATTTCAGTGTAACTGCACTTCAATCGGCAAACATTTCCTCTCCTGCCTTTCTATATATTCATATTTCTCTTATTTTTTATAAGCACTATTGCAAAAATGATTTACTTATTTGGTATAGACAGGCACATCAAATCTTTCGCCTCAAATATTAAAAATAAAGAGATTTCTTTCTCTATAACCGGGTCTTTCCTTCTCTCAATGCTTGCTTCACAGAAGTGACTTTGTAAAAACAAAAAAAGTCCTACATATTTCAAATGCCTTAGCGTAAATTAAATTTGCAACTGATATCTCTACGTGTGCCTACCTTTCTAATAGCCTTTCGATGAAAAGTATTATTAGAATATTATTAGAACACTAATTATTCAAAAGAACCCATAAGCTGAGGTCAAGAGTTTGCAGGGACTGCAGGCTGTTATCTGATGAGCCTGATGTGCCTTTGTAAAACTAGAGACAGACAAGAACAAAATCTCTAGGATATTGGTTAATTATAATGTTTACCTTACAAGGGAAAGAGTCAGTGCAGCACAACTATATCGTCAGCAAACAACAGTAACACTATACTTGGATACCGAATATAAGTATCACACTGCTAACTAGAAAATGTTCCTGTGAAATAAAATGGTGACTGCCAGAACGTCTCCTTTGTCTACAGAATCCCACTTAATGTAAACCGTCCGTTTCACAATTCATTGTCATTATTATCCTTCTTTCTATTACGCAAGTGGCCTCTAGTTCCCAACAAGAGAGAATTTCTCTCGACTTTTTTTAATAGAGGTCGCCTCCCTCAGCCCATCAAGAATTCCAATCATTCATCTAGTTTACAAAACATAATTTTTTATCTTCCCTTCCTCTGGAACTATGACCAATACCAGATTGCTGATATTTAATTTCATTTCCGCTTCTACAAAAACCTTTGCAAAATTTTTTGGTATTTTTTCATCATCTTATTTAACATGCTTTTTAAGCCCTTAAAAATGAAACGTGCTTTCCTAACATAATCCACAACTTTTCTAAACTTTCATCCAATACACCGAGAATAATACTACAAACTATTATTCTGAAATTAAAATGCTACTAAGGTTAGCCAAATAAAACAAAAAAAAATCTTATAAACATTAGAGGTATTTGCCATACAGGATAACAAAATTGATGAGAACGCTGTAACCCCTTAAACACTAAGCAACTCAATAAACCACCTATATATACAGCAACGCCGGAGTGCTCCAAATGACTTTACTAAAATAAGATCGGAATAAGTCTTACTATTCAAATGAAACATCTTATGGCAAGCAGTTTCAGTTTAAAAGACTTCAGTTACAATACACTTGCAATCTCTTCTAAACTCTACGACTTAATCTTATACATCATTATATCTAATTGCCAGGGTGTGTTTGTCTTCAACTCGGAGAAGTGGTTAATATGAAGAATGTGAAACGCTGTTAATAACAATGCCAACAATAAAAATCCAGTTAATAAAAATAAGATTACAACAAACAGGATGATGATGTATAGATGATTATAATAAGAATAATGATAATAATGATAAACACGAAAACCAAACAATATTCATAAAAAATACCTTCCAAGGTTTTTTCCAATAAGATCTCAGCATTCAAGAAATAACATTAGGTTAGCACTAGGTGAGAGAAGTAGGGTAAAAGGTGCCATTTGGCGTCCTGGCGTCCTGAACATTTGGCGTCCTCAATTATTATTATTATTATTATTATTATTATTATTATTATTATTATTATTATTATTATTATTATTATTATTATTATTATTATATTTTTGCTGAAGAAAATAACATGCATATATAAAAAAATTATGTTGTAGGGTAAAAGGTGCCATTTGGCGTCCTGGCGTCCTGAACATTTGGCGTCCTCGAGAAAGGGTGTCATTTGGCATCCTCAATTATTATTGTTATTATTATTATTATAATTTTTATATTTTTGCTGAAGAAAATAACATGCATATATAAAAAAAATTATGTAGTAGGGTAAAAGGTGCCATTTGGCATCCTGGCGTCCTGAACATTTGGCGTCCTCAAGAAAGGGTGTCATTTGGCATCCTCAATTATTATTATTATTATTTATTTTATTTTTATATTTTTGCTGAAGAAAATAACATGCCTATATAAAAAAATTATTTAGTAAGTAGGGTAAAAGGTGCCAGTGCTCCGAACTGATATGAAAGAGGCCCACTGCATGACTCATCAACGGCTGTAAGACTGATAAGAGTTTAACCAATATAAACTATCTGTTATTAATCCCACATTATCGATAAGAGTCTGATTAGGAGGAGGAGACACCTGCTGAAATGATATGGCTGAACTGATATTATACATACAGTACATATGTATATATAATATATATATACAATTCCTCTCTCTCTCCATATATATATATATATATATATATATATATATATATATATATATATATATATATATATGTACATATATTGTTTACATATAATATACATATATATGTATATACATATATTTATATATACATATATGTACATATTGTTTACATGCAAACACAGTATATGTACATATATTTGTATATATATATATATATATATATCTAGATATATGTATGTATGTATGTATGTATGTATGTATGTATGTAGAAAACATGTCAAACGTTACATGACTTTATCTTTCGCAAATGTTTGGTGAAGTCGCCTGTTTATATTCAAATTCTTGGTACCTGTTATCAATTATTCAACTTATTAATGAAAAGTCGTCATTATTGAAATTCGTGATGAAATTTAAATATATTTCCGTTAAATTTTCTCTCAGAAGAAAGATAAACTAGAAAACAAATCACTATATAAGCACACATACACACACACACAGACACGTGAAAAGAAGTTGAGTGATTGAGACATATTGTGTCGACCTTCCGGGAACTTTCACAAGACTGGCTCCAGCGTCTCCAGAGAATCCCCGGGTCTTGCTTACGGAGCCTCATCTTCTAGCGGAGCTTTATTTATTTATACATACAATTATACATAATTATACATACATATAGTTAGAAAAAGAGATGAAGAATTATTCCAAATCATTGCCATCTGCTGGAAGTCCCTGACATTCCCGGGAATCCCAACAATTCCCGAAGACTGGAGTAGCTCAGTGGAGACGAAAATGTCTCTGGAATCCAGATGCGTCACGTGTCCGATTACAAAACTTGGGATAAATCAGACACAGTTCATCCGTATGGAGCGGACTCTCCTTCTTTGTGAAGACAGATGATCAATTTCCAGAAAACGAGGAAGCCAGGTCAACGCAGACGTAGGAGACGCGAGAAGGAAGAGCTTCGAGCGGGAAGTCTCCTATTGCCATTGGATACCTCGACGTGGGGAAGCATTGATACCGATTTCACATATTCCTCAGTGGCAACCTCTGGCGTGGCCTAAAATCCCGTAAGTGCAATGCCTACCACATATGCGAAATTGATTTTCCCACGTTCTGAGGATTGAAGTGTGGCAGGAACTTGACGCATTGAGGAACACCTTAGCGGCACTGGAGTGTTTCCTACAGTCAGCAGCGAAATAACTGGTTTCGGGACTTTGCATAGGAGTCATCTGTTTTCACAAAAAAGCAGAGACGACGTAGGCTCTTGCCTAGCTAACAGAGCGAAAAATGGGGAAGGGCCCATCCCTGGTAAAACTAAACCCCATTTCAGTGATGCTTAGTTGGCGAAGATGCCCCAGAGGGTGAGATCAATTGTGATCGTCAAATACATATATATATATATATATATATATATATATATATATATATATATATATATATATATATATATGTGTGTGTGTGTGTGTGTGTGTGTGTGTAATATATATATATATATATATAGATATATATATATATATATATATATATATATATATATATATATATATATATATATATATATATATATATATATATATATTTATATATATATAATGTGTGTGCGTGTGTGTGATATGTCACCAAACTGCACGTGACAAATACATACGTCGATAACAATTTGAAAGGTGAAAATTAAAGACAAGGTAACAAGTACTTTCGTGTATCACGAACACTTCATTGGGTTATAAATTACTCCAAAGTACTCCTCAAGAAGTGTACATGATACGCGAAAGCTCTTTCTACCT
>NC_089746.1:35841511-35859011 GCF_040412425.1 Macrobrachium rosenbergii
TTGGAAGACGAAAGTCTTGTTTGTATGCTTGGTTCCTGAACCAAGACGCAGCTGGCAAAAATACCGCTGGCCGAGTTGCTTCAGGCAAGTCGCTCCGCCTTGGGGGAAAGTAGTGATCGACTTGAGTTCGCAAACAAACAAACCAAAAGCAAAGTCAAGAGGTTCTGTCCTAAATGCCACACAATGCAACAAAATCACAAATACTAACACTTGCATTCACCAAGTTAGTACGTCGTACAAGCATTGCATTAGAGAAAAAAGGTACTGTTCATAAAACATTTCAATATACTATGAAAAAAATTATTTCGTGGTAGGGCCACTTCCTTTTTACTCTTTATTTCAAAATTCCAAGTGCCTACATGGAAACATGGAAACTACATCTTGAATTAAATTTTATATAATATATATATATATATATATATATATATATATATATATATATATATATATATATATATATATATATATATATATATATATATATATATATATATATATATATATATATATATATATATATATATGTATATATATATATATATATATATATATATATATATATTATATATATATATATATATATATATATATATATATATATATATATATATATATATATATATATATATATATATATATATATATATCACTAAATCCACGTCAGAAGGTGAGTGAAAACCAGGACTTTGAACAAGTACTTTCGTAATTTATTCTACATTTTGAAGTTGACACTAAATACAAAAGAAGTTGCCAAAGATTTCTATACAAAACAGAAGGGAGGCGGGGTTACAGTTTGTTAATCTGGGCAGCATGTTCTTTAAACAAAAAAGACAGGGACAAAGGATCAAGGGATAATCCAGGTTGGAGATTAACATTGCTGTTGGAAGTGCATAAGATTCTGCAGAAAAAAAAAACTTAAAATGAAAGCGTACAGAATCAAAATTTCATTAAATGTTGTTAGAAGAAGGTTATCATACAAGATTTACTTTCTGTCATCACTTGAATGAAAGAATTAATACTGATGATGCATTTTTGAATAATATAATGTTCTCTGACAAATAAACATTCCACAATAGTCTCGAGGTCAACAGGCCTAACTGCTGTATTTGAGGACCGGAAAAGCCACGTGAATCTGTTGAACATGAAAGATATTCTCTCAGAATTATTGTCTGGTGTGCTTTGGGAAAGAATCAAATCAAAGGGCCATTCTTTTTGGAAGGACGTGTTGTTAATGGTGGTAACTATTTTGAAATACTACAAAATTACTTTATTCTTAAGCTTGAATAATTAGAACTTGTAGAGAATAACAATTTTTCAACAAGATGGTGCACCTTGTCACTTTGCTCTGCAAGTTAGGCAGTTCAAAATGAGAAATTCCCTAACAGATGGACTGGAAGAGGTGGACCATTATTTTGGCCTCCACGTTCACCAGATTTGACTACACTGGATTTCTTTTTATGGGGACGTGAAAAGTATTGTTTATTCAACTAAGCCTCGATCTTTAGAAGACTTGAAAGCAAGGATAACTGATGTGATTGAAGGTATTACTGAAAATCAGCTGGAAAATTTTTTTCCGATAACTACAGAATCGTATTTCTCTTTGTCGTAGTGATGATGGCGGACATGGTGAAAATTAAGAAGACGAATAAAATATTTAGGTCATTCTTCTTTCTTATCCTTTTTCAGATTAATTCTATCGTGTATAGTTACGAAGCTACACGTATTTTAAATTACACCATGACTTTATGAGCATCCTGTATATATATATATATATATATATATATATATATATATATATATATATATATATATATATATATATATATATATATATATATATATATATATATATAAAAATTCACAAGCTGGAGATCCAGGATAAGTTACAAGCCCAAAATGAAATGTTGCCCATACGAATAAGACCACTTCATGAAACGATTCATAATGGCATAGTCTTTCACATGTAAAAGAATGAATGACCAAAGATAGTGCAATTTGATCGTCCGACGAATGCATATTCCGATAAAGATTAGCAGACACAAATGCCTTACAAAGGAATTAATAAATAATTACAAGAGAACATGGGACTTATTACGTAATAAATAGAACCATCTAACATTTGAAAACCTGCAACAGGTAGAATTCAGAAATCGAGTAATTAAGTCTCTCAAAATAAACCAAATGATACAAAAAAAGAACAGGAAAAATAAAACAAAAGGGTGGATTTTCACGTTGCTGAATATAAAAGTTTTTGGCATGGTAAAATACTGTTCTTTACATAAAATACATTTTCCGTATACAACTTACGTATTCTATCATAGAAACTGACAGAAATATGTAGAAACGTAAACAAATGATACAAAAAGATAGGTAAACAGATACATAGGTACATAAATACATATAAAAATACACACACGCACATTTATATAGATATATATATGCATATATATATATATATATATATATATATATATATATATATATATATATATATATATATATATATATATATATATATATATATATACGTATAGATTATGTTCTTTAATATCCAATTCGCGCTAGATGTCGACTGGAAATCGTTGATGGGTATTGTCGGGCGCTCGAGTCACTTAGGTACCAAATCATTTATCACTTATAATTCCCCTTCGGGAATTATAAGTACCGCTAATTAGATATACGACATTGGTAGCTTAAGGTTTGTTTATGTATACATGTATGTATATATATGTATGTGTGTACAAATATCTATACATATATATGTATATATATAAATGTATATATATACATATATATATATATATTTGTGTGTATGTGTGTTTGCGTATGCAGGATGTATGTATGTATTTATCTATGTATCTATCTATCTACCATTTTGTATAATTTGTTTACGTTTCTACATATTTCTGTCAATTTATATGATAGAATACGTAAGCTGAGTATGGAAAATGTATATTATGTAAAGAGTAGGCACATGCACACACACATATATATTATATATACAGTATATATATATATATATATATATATATATATATATATATATATATATATATATATATATATAATCACAGGAAAACGAAACAATAGGAATTCCTAGTTTTTTATTTTCTTTCTGGTACATCTATATATATTCGAGTGTTATTGTGATCTATACACATTATATATATATATATATATATATATATATATATATATATATATATATATATATATATATATATATATTGTGTGTATTCATATACATATAATATATATACAGTAAATACACATTACATATATACATAATACATACATATATCTTTCTGATACATCTGTATATTCGAGTGTTGCTGTGATTTATATGTGTGTGTATATATATATATATATATATATATATATATATATATATATATATATATATATATATATATATATATATATATATATATTATATATTTATAATTTATATGTGTGTATTCATATACACAAATATATAAATATATATAAATATGTATATATATCTTTCTGATACATCTGTATATTCGAGTGTTGCTGTAATTTATATATATGTGTATATATGTATATATATATATATACATATATATATATATATATATATATATATATATATATATATATTATAATATATGTGTGTGTGTATTCATATACACAAATATATAAATATATATAAATATGTATATACACACACACATATATATACATATTTATATAAATGCACACAAATGTGTGGTTTTCTGCCTTTTTTGTCTTTCCATCTCACCACAATCACACATAAACCCATGGTACTATTAAATTTGCTTTCCAAATGCAAAGTGCAGGTAGGTGAAAATTCATCGGTATATGAAATATAGAAGTAGTGTCTTTTAGTCGTGCCTTATTCCAAAGGCTTCGGGCTTTTCATCACTAACCCGAAGTCCAATTCACTATCACTGTTTCTATTCATCCTGACGCACATCTTTCTGATTTCAGACAAAGTAAAGATACTTATAATTTAAATAAATGATTATCTACCATGCCAGAAGTTAAATAACTTGAATATAAATCAACCACAGACAAGAATGCCGTGTATGACGATAAATGCTTAGTAAAGAGAAAATATATGAAATCGAATACTAAAAATTTCTAATTTTATATCAATAATAAGTAAAGAAATACTAAAGCATACGTATACATCCACGAGTCTCATGCTACTGCTCGCATAACATAATTATTAGGAATTTAGCTTACAAGACCAATTGAAAACAATGACAATCAACCTTAATTACCTTTTACATGATTTACGGGAGTGATTTTAAAACAAGAACCAATTGCTTCGCTAACCAGAACTGTCATATCTGTTTTTTAAAAATCTTTACCAACAAGATATATCTGTCCTGTACGGTGTATGAAGAGTAGTGACGAAATATAACAGCCAATGATAATCAGTATCCGTTGACCCAAAAACAGAAAAAATTGTTAATCAGATCTTAATTACCGTCTGACATTAAGATGAACTTTCACCACAGATACATCCCCGACCACAAAAGAAGCCATAAACAGTGACAAGGAAAAAGAAAAAGAGTAACTTTTCCATCTGATTATTCAGCCGAGTGGGGCCCATCTCGCACGACAATACTCCATGCACGAAGATGACATCAATCCATTAGCCATGGATGGGCATGGAATTGGGGAGGAGGTGGAGCATGAGGGGCGTTTTAGGAGATGGAGGAGGAGGAGAGGAAACATCCAATCTAATATGGTAATTGGGATCATTATCACAGCATACATTTAAATGTTCGACCATTATCGCCTTCATTACGTCGGAAGCAAAAACATTAGACAAAATTTATCCTGTCGTTTCCAAAGGCCGTCTCGTCTCTGCTGTTCGAAACATTTAGTTCACGGCACACGACACTGGCTGGCCTCCACAACCTACAACAGCCAATTCTAGCATCTGATGAATTTAAGGGTTGCCTTGACTTACATTACGAGTTTATGTGAACGTCTGTGTATGCTAAAGCTCACGCATGTCTGTGCGCTGCACATACATGTCTTTTGTTAAATGCAAAATGTTTATGCCAATGTGCATGCTAGATAGTATACCAAGAAATTGAGAGAGAGAGAGAGAGAGAGAGAGAGAGAGAGAGAGAGAGAGAGAGAGAGAGAGAGAGAGAGAGAGAGTTAACTTTAAAAACCAATTCCTTTTACTCTCTTCCCAGAGATTTTAGCCTGCCAAACAACTTGGCATGGTTGCCTTTTCTAACGAACTCCACCAAATCTGTCTACCGCAATTCCCTGAACTTCAGTGAGACACGTCGTACGGTATTTTTATTATGTCACATTTACCATGCAACCTCGTGCTATAATGGAAAAAGTATGAGATCACGATATTTTCTCTGAAAGATTAATTTTCCCGAACATATGTGAGAAAACAAAATCCTTTATCGGTCATTCAGGTACACGAACAGCTTAAATGCATGTTCCTGGGAGGCTGGCTTTCGCATTTACCGCTTTAAAATAACTTTCATCAATCTGGGTTACAACACGTGACTTCGTCACACTGATTACCTTCACGGGATCCCTAACTTCAGGAATGTAACTTTGATTGGATTAGCACATAAGGTCTGTGAAATGTATCCAAGTATCATGAACTCTTATAAGAACATTACATTTAAGATGATAGAAATTATATATGTCACAGTAATGGGATCTATAGTAAAAGCAAGTAATTATGGCAAAATTATTGAGAGATGAAGGTGACGTTTGAGCGACCAACCATCACTCGAACATGTTACATCAAATAGTAAATATTCCATGGCGCCTGGGGGACCTTCACACGTTCGCCTGATTTGTGACCTCAGCCTTATTCACAGGAGGTTCCGTTCCCTGAAAACGTGAGAAATAGTTCTCGAGGGAGGTTGGTTACCTTCACAAATTCAGAGAAAATTGACTGAGTGATGATTTTCTAATAAAATTTTAACTCAAAATTCCGAAGACCGAAATATAACATCTGTTGGCTGAATGTTTGTTTCTGTAAACTGACCACATCAATTCTCATTTCCTATAAATAATTTGAGCCATTAGCACTACAGACAATCCCAGATGAATTTTTTTTCATTGTGAAAATCCAGATATTAAAATTAAATTAACAAAAATGTAAAGATGCGAGTGTGTACCGTTGACTGAGGTACAATGCGCCACTAATATGAAAAATTTATAATTCTACTACGTCAAGAGTGCGTTCTGAAAATTGTATAAGACGAGATCAACAATGCATTACTTTAATACCATCTGCTACGCGACGCACGTTCATCATATCAGGATTAAAGCACAATGGCAAAATGTTAAAATTAATATAATTTCAGATCCTTGTGAAAATTACGTAAATATATCTTACACTGATTAAATAGATTACAAACGTTCGTAGGAAGCTTCATTAAAATTATCAACTTAATAAAAAACTAAAAATAACAACTTCCTCTGAATCTACATGACGTTCAAGTAAATTCCAATGCATAATTATGACTTTACTGGAGATGTAATTAATTTTCATATGACAGAAAAATGTATTACTCGTGTCTTGCAATTGCGCGCTCCAAAGAAAACATTTATTGCTTTAGGAAGCATAAGTAATTTTACCTGTTTTGTGAGAAGCGACTAATATTTCACGTAAATCGAAGCAGATGTTCAATCGAAGGAAGATAGGGAGTACTTACCTAGAAGGACTCACCTTATTTGAGGAGTGCCTCACAATTCGGTGATCGATCCGCATTACCGAATTCGCAAAGGAAACAAATACAACCGGATTTTGAATAGGGTACGGCTTTTTAACTCAATGGAAGAGAGAAAAATACGCCGAACAGATTATTGTTATGTAAATAACTCCACAATAGCAGTCGAGACTTTTTACTACAGTCGGTAACTGAACAGGTGCGATTAATAAATATAAAAACGAACAGTAACTCATGTTCCGTCAGAGTTACAAATCAAAAAATAATATAGTACAACAAATTAAATTACTCCTCCATAACTTATATAATAATGGAAAAAATGTAAAAATATGTTGGATCCCTGCCCATGTAGGGATCAAAGGAAATGAAGATGCAGACAAAGAAGCCAAAGAAGCAACCCACATGATGCGAATATCCCTGTTACACACATCAAAATGGGTATCACAAATAAATGGCAATATATATGGAATGAAGAACCTGAAAGTAATAAACTGAAACAAATAAAATCTAATGTTAAAAAATAGAATTCGTCATATCCGAGAAAGAGACACGCACAAGTAACTCTAACACGTCTCAGAATAGCCCATACTCGTCTGACACATGGGCACTTAATGAGCAGCCCACGTGGCCCGGCTCCCGAGTGCTCAGAGTGCAGGGTGAAAATAACGGTCAGACATGTGTCAGGTGAGTGCAGACATGTGTTATGTGAGTGTCCAAAGTATGACCAACAGCGACTGTCAACTTTTGGAAATAAATCAATGGAGGAAATTTTGTCAGAATCTTTTACATTTTCAGTCGTTCCGATTTTGATGTTCGTGAGGAACTGTGATTTAATTAATAAAATATAAAAATAAGTACATAATAAAAACATGAAAACCCTTATAGCATTTGTCGAATTAAAAAAAAAGTAAAATTTTAAAATATTACTTAACTTACATTCTGAATTTTAATATACCTTTATAGTGTGTATGTAAGGAAGCATGAGTAAATATAATTATTGTATTTATGTGTTCTAGTATGAAAGCATGTGCCTACGTGCAGTTTTTAATTTAATTTTAATTCATTCATCATTGTACTGATTGATCTACTGGGTCCTAGTGCTTGGCCTCAAGCCTAGACCTGGTATTTTAATCTTATCCTTCGGGCCAGCCCTGTGAGAGGTGAAAGTCAGCTCAGTGGTCTGGTTAAACTACTTTAATAATAATAATAATAATAATAATAATAATAATAATAATAATAATAATAATAATAATATATGAAATATCACTGCTACAAACAATCCGGGCCAGGACGATGTAACCTAGCGACGAAGCAAATATGGAATGCAGAAACAAAGTTCGTTTTATTAATGAGCCATTTCTCTACTTTGTACCATGCCATCAGAATGGTCAAGCTATTGGTTTCTATTCCGTGTTGAACTTGGTAATTATCAGTTTCATCAAGATGGGGAGAGTAAATTCATACCCGGAAACACATTCATGATCATCAGGACATTGCTTTGTTTTTACTCTTGAGACCAATATCTAAATGTGCAGTGGGGAGCTCACAATCTGCATGATGCAATTACCTAATTTACTTTTCTCTTCAAAACAGGAGACGCCAATTTATACATAACGCTACTGAGACTCGACGACTGCTGCTCAACTTTAGATAAATCTGATACACCATAATCATGTTAAGGTAAGTTCGACAGATGAATGCTGAGTAAAAATTAAAAGCAATACATATCCGCAGTCTGATTTTCCATATACTGCATATGAGTCATAATCATGCCTCTTAGCTGCCTATTGCATTTCTCTTCCTTTGAATGCATTTGCACATACTGTGTGAATAACAATCTCATGAATGTTTGTAGTCAAGTAGGTTAACCTAATAAATATGGAGGAAGGGACGATTAGTTAATGTTCCATTTTCCTGTTTATTTTGTTTTTCTGTTTAAAATTTCGGGGTTCTGTCGTAGGACACGTCACAACGACTTTCTGTTTTCATTCCAAAAGCTGGAAATCTGAGTAAAAGTTAGTGTATTTAATAGTAGGCCCATATGTACTTGGGCGACGATAAATTTTATGAAGTGAAGGAAGAGCTGGTGTTTTCTTTTTAACACAAAGAGGTTTCTGGTCATGCTTCATTTTAATACCCTTTTTTCAGTTTTCATTGTCAACACCAGCTTAAAATATTTTAAGTATATACAATATGAATATGAATAAAAACTCTAATTTCACCGGCAAAGAAAAGATGGCGTTACAACTGGTGTCTACGGAGCACGGCCCGGAACATAACTGTAAAACTGTGCTTCTCAAATTCAACATTGCTTTCGGCTTACGTAAGAAACATGAATTCAAAAGCATAACTAGTCGAGACGTAAGGACATATAATGCGAACAAATATTTTGCCATTTGAACATATTCATTTTCTATGTCAGGAAACACATTGCCTCACTCACAAGGGACTTGGGCCACTAAGTGGTTTCATGAACCAAAAAACTTTCCATTTATGATATTTGCTCTGTTTCAGCAACTCTTTGTTCTAAATGAAAGAAAAATATGTAACATTACGTAACACAATGTCCTTATGTGTACAAAATATTGTAAATTATACCGTGCAATGTGATGTAAAAATGTATTTAAGGATATCGTTATGTAAGCAACGACATGAATCACATAATTGGAAACTGATTCAAAGTGCGTAAAAATGTATGTAAAATCAACAGGACTTTTTTCTTGTATACTTGAAGCTTGAGTGAGTAGAAAGCGGCTAGGAAAGGGAAATCTCAAACAATGCGCATGCATCATTTGAACACTGAAAATGCTGACGTAAAATTTCAGTCAGGTAAATTATGGTTCATGTCCTTCACTGGGCTACTAGACAAACCTATCTATCAAGGAGCACGTTTTTCAACTGTCTAGTTTCTATATGCACTTCTACTCTTTATACGTTGTAAATTTTGGTATCTTATGATACTGTAAAACGGAATTAGAGCTTATGCGTCACCGAGCAACATATTCCTTCATTACACTGTCTCACGTTCGCAAATCATTTGAATGTTTCCCTTATGAAGAAAAGTTAAGTATACCTTAGTTTAACCAGCACTCCTAGGGCTGCCCCGAAGGATTAGACTTATTTTACGTGGCCAAGAACCAATTGGTTACCTAGCAACGGGACCTACAGCTTATTGTGGAATCCGAACCACATGTATAACGTGGTTCGGATTCCAGAAATGAATTTCTATCACCAAAAACAAATTCCTCTTATTCTTCATTGGCCAGCCGGATGAAAACCCCTGAAAGGAACGGACTATTCAAAACTCTGCTACCAATGTCACCTTGTGACAGATGATTAGCAACGATGGAGAAGAGTGGCTCTATGAATGAATAAACGAGCATGAAATCATAAATCAAGCGGACAGACAAACTACCGACCCTACGGATTGAGAGGAAGCACGTGACTGACACCAGTGTACAGTATACCCGATATAGCATTTCCTTTTCTATTACAAAACTCAAGAAGAATAAATGCAACAAATCTCCGTTACTGGCATACGCCGAACTTTACCTGTAGTCATTAAAAACTTTAATTAACAATATAAAGTTTAATGGAAGAAAACTTCGCATTCCCAATATACTCCGTTTTCTTTGAGCTAAAACATTCATTGGATCATCTAACCTCTCATTATTATTATTATTATTATTATTATTATTATTATTATTATTATTATTATTATTATTATGCACGTACGTACAACTTTTTTTCAGAAAAGTTCTGACAATTTAACATCTCATTGCAGAGAATAAAAGGAATGTTCAACACCTAACTCCACATTTGCCTTTACTCAGCAATGTCATCATGATTTTTAAAGTATAAGTTTTCAGTTATATATCAGAATAAATGTGGTGAAGCACAGTTCATAATATATATATATATATATATATATATATATATATATATATATATATATATATATATATATATATATATATATATATACATACATATATATATATATATATATATATATATATATATATATATATATATATATATATATACATATATATACACACACACACACACACACACATATATATATATATATATATATATATATATATATATATATATATATATATATATATATATAGCTTATGTGTCTTTAAGTTAAATGAATGAAGCATTATAAGTAGGTGAAAAATGCTTGGAAATTTTACAAAATGAAAAAATTACCACAAATAGATATTTTTATCTCTCGATTTTTGGTATTTAAAACGCAAAACTTCATGAGATTACCATCTGTTCTGGTACATGTGATATAAACGAATGCCAAAATTTTATTTTACCACTATATACTTTTATTACCCAAACAAGAATGCAGCTTGAGTCAATAAAAAAAAATAATGAAACGAGCGAGATATTTCTCTTTTACTATAATAAACATCTTATTTCAATTTTCATGCAATAACAATTTCGGGGTAATCCAAGTGATTATATTCGAGGCAACTAAATTAAAACAATCTATTTACGAACAACGATAAAAACTTTAAGGGTAGCTTCAAATTATCGATATGCCGAAGAAATGTCACGCCTTAAAGTTTTTTAATGGTGGGTCTGAGCTCATGCCCACAGAATAAAAGTTACATTGTAATTCCATAGCTGTCTTCCACCTTAAAAACAAAATAACTTGACATATACATATGTTTATATATATACTGTATATATGTGCGTGTCTGTGTATACATATACACATATATATAATGTATATATATAAGGAAAATAATAAAATGGTTCTAGAAACATTTTCATCATGTAATAAAAATGTTGGGTATCACGATAATCTTATGTAAGCTACTATTGATTATAAAGCGCTTTTTACAAAATCACCGTTGATGATTTTATTCGTTGTGGCTTTGTCTAGTGTATAATATATATATATATATAATATATATATATATATATATATATATATATATATATATATATATATATATATATATACCAATTCATAAACAGAATATACTGTCAGTAATAAAATTAATTTGGTAAATCTACCTTTGTAAGTATGTTACCTTTTCCATTTTAATTAGAAAACATATAGGCAAGAGAATAGGAACGCTTATGGATGTAAATTACAGTTCTAACATGGCTAACCTTCATTTGTGTTTTTATTATTCAAACGTTTTGACCATTAACAATACTGATGAAAAATAGATATAGACCCATCTTGAGATTTATTGATGGTTGATAGCTTTTAGTAATACGAATATTCTTTTTGACGTCAGTGCTATAAATGTTAGAGTTCTTTAGGTATATTGCACGGACAAGGACGCACATAAAGTAGGATTTGATGCCAAAAGCTCAATGTAGAACTGCCATCATTATGAAAATTTGCATATCCAACGAAAAGAGTATATTTTGAAACACAGTTCTGAGACGTCATGTATCACCAATCAGTACGGATAATATTGATACAGACACTCATAGTTATGTTGACAAAAAATTTAGTTTACATAAACTATAACAGTTAAAATTACTAACAATTTAAAAATAACTGTGCAAAACTGTAAGTACTAAAAGCACTCAGGCGAAGTTAGTCAATTTTACAACAGCCAATAAAAAAACAACCACTTAAGTATAAAACATTTAAGAATATACAGAAATTCACTTTATTGCACTTGGAGGTAATGAGTAAATAACAGTAGTCATTTGGGTCTAGTTAACTTTAAAAAGACCTGCTGACAAGGTACACTTATGACAAATAGCAACCAAGGATGATCCAGCTAAGTTCCTTTTGAGGTAATCAGCACCTTTTCAGCACCAAGCAAATGAAAGACATGATCATTTTAATTTCATGGCCAATGAAGGCATTTAAACAGATTATAATTTCTTACATCACGACTGTGATGTAAAACCTTCCCGTCTTCCCACAAGTCTCTCTGCCACTTCTTGTTTGTTTCAAATTAGTAAGCTACTGTGGAATTTGCATGCAGGATACATTTAACCTTCTTATTGTTAGAATTACATGTTGACATACAATAATTAAAACATGTTCTACGTTCTTTCCTAAGGGTATCGTCAATAAATTAATAATCATACATCCAGTTTATAAATATATTTTAGATTATCAAAATTTCACCACCCACACATGTAAAACTACACATTCCATATGCTCTTGAAAATACTGAGTAGACAGTTGACATCTTAACTTTTTTTACGTTGAAGTGAAAAATCGTAAACATAAGCACAAGATTTTGCAGGTTTCCTATTACAACAAAACAGTGGTGTTCCATTATTTACATGAACCAACATATCCAAGAACGACAATTTTCCACCATTTCCCAAGTCATACCTGAATTTTCCTGTGGAGTACAAACCGTTCAGTGTCAATAAATACATTATACTGCCGAGCCTCTGTCAGGTATTTTTATAGCTAAATGGCTTTTTGTTTTATTATTGACCACAGTAAAATTGACTTACTTTAATTATCTTAACGCTGGTATTTTATCTGTGTACATTTTATGTCAACATGTTTCTTTATCATATAACTTTGCGTGAGCCTTAACAGTATTTTTCACACCAACGAGGAGACGTAATGTCTCGAAACTATGTAAAAAATGATTTTTCACATTCATGGGTTGTCAAATAAGATTTTTGTAAAAACATAAAAGTTGCGACAAAAAAGTTGCATTTTTTAATTTAATACCAAAAACACGATAAAAGTACATTTTTTAATTTATATAATGTATATATATATATATATATCATATATATAAATATATATATATATATATATATATATATATATATATATATATATATATATATATATATATATATATATATATAAATTCCCTTTTGTCTCGCTATTTTTCCTTCTTCCCATGACCTTCATCATTTTTCCTGTGTTTTATCTCCACTCATCTCCAGCCTCCCTTACCTAGTTCTCATCCATGAAGGTCTGGGTCTTCCAACTCTTCCGGTGCCCACAGGAGGAGCCTAGTTGACATAATCACACATTATTCTTCCTGGAGTTGTGTGAAAATAGGTACTAGACATATCCTCCTGCCTTTACACTTAATTTCCATAATTTCCCTTATGGCATCATTTCTAGCTCTATCCCTCCCTTTGACTCCTATTATTCTTTTTTATTCTGCCATGATATTCTTAATGGTCTTCTTAAAGTTTTATTCTCATAAACTCAAAACTTTCAAATATAGTTTCACTGTCACACCACGAATTATGTCAATATATCAGTACCGATTATACTAGACTTATGACAATTCTTACATTCGTTTGCAATTTCTGTCTATTTGATTTCCACTATTATTCACCCTCTCCACTGTTTGACTTGACCTTTTTAGTTTACAACAAAATCCAATTCAAGAGAACCTGTACTGGATATCAATGTTCCTAAATATTTGAAAAATTCTACATCATTAATCCTTTCTCCACCGAATGTCAATGTGTCTCTCCCAGTATATTATGTCCACATTCTGTTTTCATACATTTGGTCTGAGTCGCATCTCTCGAGATACACGACACATCCTATTATGCAATCTTGTAGTGTTTTGCTGATTAAAACAGCATCATCTGCATATTCTAAGTCTGTCAGATTTCTGTTCAGCCCTAGGAGAACTGTTAATCAGCTCAGTGGTCTGGCAAAACTAAGGTATACTTTGTCAGTAGTCCAATTTAAACCTTTTTCATCTCCAGTAACCTTTTCTTATAAAATCTATTAAAATGGCACACAGCAAAGATGCAATAACACTCTCTTGCAGCAACCAACAATAGCACTCCCTTGAAAATACCCACAATAGCACTCACCCACAATTTACTACAAATTCACTTGACAAGGCCTCATTAGCAGTAACTTGGCATCTACTTCGTTCATGGATAATTTCAATTAGCTTTAAATAATTAATGGGAATACCATACTGAAGAAAGAACATCCACACTATAGGTCTGTGGGCAATGTCAAGTCCCTTCTTGTAGTCAATTTCAAATTCCATACACTGTAACATAATATGCCTTAACATCAATATTTGGTCTGTGCAACGCTTGCCTTTCTAAAACCAATTTGTTTATCTGTACGCATTTTATAAATTTCTTTCTCCATCCTGCTGAGAGCTGAGAATAAGCATTCTGAATAATTTCATTGCCCTAATGCAGGTACAGTGCCTCTATACCTAGCCCCATTCAATCAGATTACCTTTCTATGGTACCACTGCTATAAATTCCAATTCCCATTCACCAGGATTTTTTTCCTCATTCCACATTCTACTTTGTTTTCTCACTCTTTATGCCGTTAAAGTCTAGTTAGAATGTGAAGAGTCATTCCAGTTTCAGCTAAAATCATTCCTGCCGTAGCCCATCATAAACTGACGTCTCCCATCCCTTAATCGTAATAATTTTTTATTCCACTTCAAAAATTGTAAATTCATTCATCAGTACATTCAGATTTTCTTTAGCTTCAAGTTCATTAATAAAATTATCCTCCTCTCATCTCTAATTCATTATTATCCTTGATGATGTTATTAACCAGTCCTTCCTTTTGACAAGTACTTTCTTCTTTTTATTACCTATAGATATTTCACTAATAATAATACTGCCAGTCCCAGCATGCAAGGCTCCGTTAACAATGTCATAAGCGTGCTTGTCCCTGCTTGATCTTCGTTTAAGTTCATGATCTAGACGTGAGTTCTTACCATGTTCTATTTTGTGCTCTTCATCTCCCCCCTGAAATTTGTCGACCTGTACCTTTTACTTTTACCTATTCTTTATAGTATCGACAGTGTCATCCGATATCCAAGGTTTTCATATACCCCATATCCTACTGTTTCTATTCCAGCAGACTAATATATATTTTTGACGTTAAACAGGTCCTTATTCATAGTCTTCTCCTCCTCAGAGATGGTGTCTATAACTACAAATCTATTTTGACCTTCAGCTGCAAAAGCCTCTCCATGATCATTTTAAAGAAGATATTCTGTATCGAACCAAGTTACTCTGGAAACCTTTTTGTTGGGCGCTTTTAATTTCAATTTTACTGTGCTAATGACGAGTTGGTGATCACTCCTGAAATGCCTCAGCTTTCTTTTTCTCCCTTAACTCATGGGTATGTGATCTACTTTATTTCTATGACATCCATCTAGATAAGTCCAGGAGTAGTTTTGGATTTTCTCTTGTTGGAAAAGACCATCTCAGATTACCATTTTATTTGAAACATATACGCAAATATATTGCGACCCTTTTTCGTTGCAGTCTCTTCCACACCTTCCAATCCCACTATATCCTTCATTGTTCCTGCCAACCTTTGCTTTCATATCACTACAGTAATTCCCATATCTCTTTCTGGTATCATTTATAACATTCTTCATTTGTAAATAAAATTCATATTATTTATAACATTCTGCATTTGTATATAAATTCATATTTTATTTCTTTGGAGAGTGTGCACAGCACACAATAATGCTCACTGATCTAAATCATGCAGCCACTCACTTGCTGATTCACTGTTCTTATCAGTCAATGACTTATGTTAAAATCATGCCTATTCCTTCTCAATTCCCATACATCTTTCTGGCAACATTTATAACATTCTGCATTTGTATATAAAATTCATATCTTATTTCTTTGGAGGGTGTGCATAGCACACTATAATACTCATATTGTACTGATTTAAATCAGGCACCCACTCACTTGCTCATCACTGTTCTTATCAATCAATGACATGTTAACAGCATGCCTACTCCCTCTCTACCTATTCGATCTACTCTTCCTGAATAAATATACTGTACACATTAACCACCACCGATCTCTCTTCGCTCATTCCTTTGTACAGTGATTCACAAACGGTTATGATACCCAGTCTGTATCTCTTGAATTCATTTTTTACGTTGGAGAGATTCTTAGCGGTCAATGTGCCGGACTGGGGCTATTCCTACGTTGTGCCTTTTCGTTAACGTGGCAAATTCTATGGAAGAATCACTGGCTAAAGACAGTCAAGGATAGAAAATTACTTGTAGCATACAGTTCCTTGCTTATAAAGGTCAATAACCCTTGACGTTCCTTCCTTCCAAATCTTGAGGCATTTTTCAGTAAACTGTAATTACTAATTTGAGTAAGTACTAGAGTTTAAAAAATCCTAATATAACAAAATTAATAGATATAGAGAATGCAATAAGGGACAAAATCTTAGAAAGTAGATCCTCAAACACCTAGCATTTCACTGTTTAAAGGTAACATGTAAGGCCATAGTTGTATGGACAACTGCATGTATAAATATTTCGTTAGCCAGTGAAGCAATATGTATCCTGGTGGAAAAGGAGAGTTCTACTAGAAAACTTTCCCACAAATCACTGCAGATTCGCAGTTAATTATGAAATTCATAGTGAACGAACCAATTTTCACCATATCTTTCTCTTTTTCTCTCAGAGAGAGAGAGAGAGAGAGAGAGAGAGAGAGAGAGAGAGAGAGAGAGAGAGAGAGAGAGAGAATCAGTTTTATTTTTATGTCATCACAGTACACAAGTTCAAAAGCAAACAGCCAAACAAAGACTTAAATTTCACAAGACAAAAAAGAAATAAATATTGTGAAGTATGTTTACTAAAATACGTTCCGTCAGCACTTTTAAACATCAATCGTGGTATATGTAACAACGGGGAAATATATTCTTACTCTCCCGTTCTACGCTTTTTTTTTTCTCAGATGCAACTATTCCTCAACGGTACGCCAAGAAGAGCAAATATTTATTGAGGAACGAGGAATAGCATTTCTACCGGTTATAGCTGCAGTTT
>NC_089746.1:35864011-35881511 GCF_040412425.1 Macrobrachium rosenbergii
TTGTTTGACGCCTCAACGAATCTGAATAACCACAGCCTCGTTAGAGGAGGAACATGATCTAAGTCACAAAGACAAGCAAATAGTGATATCGTCATTTGCCAGCATCTACAATAATGGCACGATGCCAAGTTGGCACTCATATAATAACAACTAATGGCGATGGCATATCGTATTTAAATCCATCATGCTGTGGTAGGTATGAAAGGGAGGTCATATGACTTATACAGTTGGCATATCTGTCAATGGCACTCTGCATGGACAGAAGGGATTAAAGTAAAATGGGGCCCTGGTAAGGCATAAAACAAATGTGAGTAATAATCAAAAGTAAGGAAGGGAAAGGAAAAGAATAAGGGATAGAGTTATAGAGGGAATAAATAAGTGAAGGACCATGACATCCTCTTCTGGATAGAGGTGCCAAAGTCTTCGTAGGGAAAAGGAATGGCACTGTGCCATGTTGGCACAGGTGCCAGGAGAGCTCAGGGCTCTTTTTAAGCTACCTGGAATTATCCACGCCCGGGGCATTTCCTCCACGGACCTCTTTTACTGTGATGGCTCGTCTCGGTCGGGGAATCAGTGGAACCGAGCCCGGGGAGGGTAGTTGAGTGCCACCTGTGTCAGCTTCTTTGCCAGCTGACCCAGGGGCCTTCTTTGCAGGCTCTACCATGATCCGTCGGAGTTCCTTGAGTTCAATGGACAATTGATACATGGCAGAATCCTTACTCACTGTTGTGTCTGCGGTGGACTGAGACAGAGAGGAGGCGGTCGTGGGGGGCGTGAGAGGCTCACAAGTAAGAATGACCAGCTCAGGCACGGGTTGCGGGGCAGCACCTTTGGGTGAGCTTCCGCTGTGGTCGGAAGGCTCCGTCTCTCTTACCAGCATTGGTAGCAGAGCCAAGCCGGGAGAAGAGAGGGGGCCTGGACTGGGATCTCTGGAATGGAGATCAGCAGCGTGCTCTGGCACTGGCGCTAAGGCAGGGCCAGGCACTAATAATTGATTTGGAATTTGCTCATTGTTCGGGACAGACGAAGCTTCACACTGCTCAGTGCACCCAAGTGACACTGGCAGAGGTTGTGAATCAAGAGTAGGATCTCCTGGAGGGGGATCTACTTGGGGCCCTGGCACTGGCATTGGGGCAGAGCCGGGCACTGGAATGGGATCGGGAATCGATCTCGGTGGAGGGGGGCCACTGCACATTGCACTCAGGTGGCACAGGCAGTGGAACGAAATAAGGCGTTTGAGTTTACTCGTGCCTAGTAAATTATCTGGGGGATTTGGACCCCTGGATTCCTCTAACTTCGATGGGGACTGGAAGTCCTGTCCCAGGAATGTATCTGGCGACTGTGAGGTCTCAGATTTCAGATCTGTGAGGTCTTGTGATCCTCAACTTGATAGTAGGAAGTATCATTTTATAGTGATTGATACCCTCAATCGTGACGAGTTTACGTCTGTTGATGATAGGTCCAGGGGGAACTTTGTCTTCCCTTATGAGGGACATTTGTGCACCAGAATCATCGAATGCATTGACCTGGCTGGCCGGGCACCTACCTCGGGGAAGTGCCACATAAATGGGACCCTGGGCTAGAAGACCTAAAGATGTTGGATCGGTGACTGCCAAGGTAAGGGCGGGCGTACTTGATTTATTATTATTAGCGCATTTTGCCCATTGGGCAGAGTGCCCATGGACTTTGCAAGCAGGGCAATAAGTCCGGCTATAATCATTACCTGGACCTGTCCATGACCCAGGTGTGGCTTGGGGTGTTGTCCTGTTTGAGGACATAGAGGGGTTTTCTGGCTGATTCTCAGCCTTCAAGCAGCACTGTTCAGTGGGGTGCCCTGTTCTCTTACAGTAACCACACACAGGTTTCTTATGGGGGTGCCCATTCTTGTGAGGTTGCTGAGAGCTGGTTGAGGCAGGCGAGGAGGGATATAATTTTCGGCCATGGGAACTAAGATGGGATGATGTGTATCCCATGTCACCCCCACAGCAGCACTCAACCACTGTCTTAGGTGCCTTATCGCACAAATGAGTGGCGAGAGCTGGCGGGGCATAAAATAAGAGGTCCTCGAGCTGCAAAAATTCAAGGACTTCCTCCACACTAGTGGCTTTCAGAAATTCTAGCCATCATTTTAGGGCCTGGGTCTTTTTTGAAGATCCACTCAGACCAGGTTTGTCCTGATTCCTTGGCCATATTTCTCCACCTTTTCCTCCAACGGTCAGGAGTTATTTCAAAAGCATTTATAATGGCAGACAAGGTCAAGATTTCCTTGATCCTCAGGGAGTATAACATTGAATGCAATGGCTCTTCTCATGTGCTTAAAATGGAAGGGGTCTGATATCACGATTGTCTCTAATAATGCAGACCAGCTAGCAGTTGCTATTCCACTGATAATTGCAAGGAAATCGGATCCTTGGCAAGGTAAGGCAGTTGCTACGAATGTCTGGGGGATACTTACTTGATTCTGGGCAGCAACAGATGAACGCATAGAGTTTCTTTTATTTATTACACATCTGACTCAATATCAGGACACTTCATAGTCAAACAAGGGAAATCTATGGCTTAGGGCCTTCTTCAGGTGAGGGAAAAATTAAGTAAACTCAAGGGTTCTCTTAACTAATTATATTTACATAACAAACACAGATCAAAAGAATGATGAATTACTGGGCAGGTAATAACAAGGGCCTGCTAAAATAATGAATCCTACACAGAATAAGTATTCTATGCTGACCATGTCTTCATGACAGGGAACATCGCAGTGGGAAGGGGCACTGCACATGGATTGGCCGAGAGATTCCACAGTCAAGGCCTATCTACAAATATATGTAAGACGGTTACTTGTAATAATAATAAGACGCTCAAAAGGAAACTGAGGAATGCACAGATGGTACCAAATAACCCAGTTCAACACTAACGCATAATTACGTTAACACTGAATGCTCCAACACAAATTACTGAAGGTGATCGCACAATGGAAAATAAGCGAAAATAGACAGAGAAATAACATGAATCATGACTGACTAAGAACCTTATTCCGATACATTACCTTCGTCAAGATGACGATGTTCTCGTTGATAAGGCACTGGCAATGGAGGAGGGAATTATAATGCCACTACAAAGTATACTGGTTCGAGCCCCGGGGTTGAACACGTGGGAGGTTCAGAGGACAGGCAAGGTAAGGACATCTGTCCTCGGGTCGTGTTCTTAGCATTCTCTTTCTGTCGATTTCTGTTGCAGCATCTATAAATAACCTTCGGGGATTACGCTGGTGTCCCACATACAGTAGGTGGCGCAAAGGTCAATATTTGTCACGTTTTCTATAATAATGACCGCATGGCATCAGTTAACCCACGTGGAGGGTTCAGAATGATGGGGGGGCCAACTTTCTCCTTTTGGCTCCTCCCTTTCCTTGCTTGACGCTGAGAGGGTCCAACAGTCAGCTGGAATTAGGCCTAAAAGCAGTCACTTTGAACAGAGAGAGGGGTTAGGCTTAACCATTTTGGGGAATGAAGGAGACAGTTTATGAAGGGGCGAGTGGAAACCCACAGTTCTAGTAATTAATAATTGGAATTAAATTTCATTTCTTTCTCATTTACGTTATGGATGTTAAACTGGTGAGGTTGCGGGGAAAAGAGGTCCCTTTCATTGAAATATATATATATATATATATATATATATATATATATATATATATATATATATATATATATATATATATATATATATGTGTGTGTGTGTGTGTGTGTGTGTGTGTGTGTGTGTGCGCACGCATGTATTTGTGTGTGTGTGTATGTAGAAACTGAAGGGTTTGGTGGCAAACCATTTTTCACTCCAGTTCCTAAGTGTCATCCTCATAGAAAATTAAATAAAATGCCAGCATATGCATGACAAATATTTTGAAAACATCAAGAATTCTCCAGCATGTGGTTTGGAGCTGGTGGGGTAGGTAGGCCCACCTCCAGCACTAGCGGATCCAGGGGCCCGCCCCCATGAAATTTTCTGAATCCGCTAGTGACCTCCAGGGATGTACATTTACGTTATGGATGTTAAACTGGTGAGGTTATGAGGAAAAGAGGTCCCTTTCATTGAAATATATATATATATATATATATATATATATATATATATATATATATATATATATATATATATATATATATATATATATATATATATATATATATATATATATATATATATATCTGTGTGTGCGCACGCATGTATTTGTGTGTGTGTATGTAGAAACTGAAGGGTTTGGTGGCAAACCATTTTTCACTCCAGTTCCTAAGTGTCATCCTCATAGAAAATTAAATAAAATGCCAGCATATGCATGACAAATATTTTGAAAACATCAAGAATTCTCCAGCATGTGGTTTGGAGCTGGTGGGGTAGGTAGGCCCACCTCCAGCACTAGCGGATCCAGGGGCCCGCACCCCCATGAAATTTTTCTGAATCCGCTAGTGACCTCCAGGGATGTACATCTAACGCAAAGCAAAGTAAAGACAGTCTAAGGTTGCTTCCTCCCAACATCATGGTATCACATGATTGTGCACCCCATCCAACACAAGGAGGTATCGCTGCAGGGCTTAAGGACTCTCACTGCAGCCAAGCGGCAGGTCTTGCAACGCTTCATGGAGGACTTCCTAGATCTGTCTCCAATGATGTTTTTTATCAAATTTCACTTTTTCTGGTGTGTAACAGTCATGTATGGATTTTTACTTTCTGGATTCTTGTTTTTTATTCTTTAACTTCCGACTCTATTCAACTATATATTGGAGTGTAGTTCCTAACCCTGAAGCAACTGTCGGTATAAAAAGTGAATAAATGGAACAGCAAGTCAGTAAATGTTATCTTTTCCATCAGGACACTTTGAGGAAAAGAAATAAAGGAGACTGGGAAAATGTTGTTTTAGAATAATAGACGGCAATTATGCATAAGCATTTAATGATAACTGCCAATTGGAAGACTATGACTGAAAATATATATATATATATATATATATATATATATAAAAAAAAAAATATATATATATATATATATATATATATATATATATATATATATATATATATATGTATATACATACATATATATATATATATATATATATATATATATATATATATACATATATATATATATATATATATATATATATATATATATATATATATATATATATATATATATATACATATATATATTTCAATCATAGTCTTTCCCTTAGCAGTTATCATTAAATGCTTATGCATAATAATTATATACATATAAATATTTAGTAGATTTTCTATTTATATATACTTTATATATACTTTCTTGATGAGCATTAAAACCGTACTTCACCAATGGTTTTCTGATCAGCAAGGTTTAGCTAAATTAGAGCTCTGGTAGTAGGTAGGGGAGTGTATGACCGCTACGAAATACTGAACACCATCACAGAAAACAATGTGATCATGTGCCTGATGTCTGGGTTATGTACAGAAGTCCTGGGAAATGGAAGGTATCACCTTATGGAGCTACCCATTCGATGATAAAACTAGAAAAATTTGTGTGTGTGTGTGTGTGTTTGTGTGGAGAGAGGGTGAAAAAATCATTTCCATATACGACGGTAGGGAATAAGCATTCTCTCTCTCTCTCTCTCTCTCTCTCTCTCTCTCTCTCTCTCTCTCTCTCTCTCTCTCTCTCTCTCTCTCTCTCTCTCTCTCTCTCTCTCAGGTGGTAAAACCCTTACAGAAGTTGCACCGCACGTAAAGCGCTTATAAGTTTTCTAGTATCGACATAAAAGTTTTGACCAAGTATCAAAAACTACTTAAAGTAAGTCAGAACCCAAACACTAAACCGGCATAACATTATGTCGACGTATTCCGTCGCTATAAAATATAGAGCTCCTTCGGAAAAATAAGGATTACAGGATTTCAAAAGGGAGAGGATGAAATATCCCACTTGATGGAATGACGCGCTGCTCATGTTTCCTTACAAAGTCATGCTAACTTTTCAAATTAATCTATTGACTTTTGGGCGCTCTTATGACTCATGGTCTCTAACATCAGAGTTCAAGGGTTTGTGGCAAGTTCAGTAGCGCTTGTCTTTTTACAAGGAGTGTGACGTTCACACTACGGTCAGTCACGGTCAGCACTCCTATTTCATCCGCACTTGATATCTGATTACGTCATTCTGAATTCTTTCATTTATTTTAACAAAGCCAGTTGTACTTGAGATAAATATACCGGTGTTGTCACGAAGCTCAAGGTGTGGTAAGTAACACAGAAACTGAAACTACATAAAAATAATAAGTTTAAAAATCAACAAATACCTCACCCAAAAATTTAGATGATTCATCAAATCTGTACAACTTTCTTGAAAATGGAATACAATAACAAAACCTTTCTTACTTGTGTCTCTCGCGAAAGTTAACTACTTAACTGGATGAACGAGAAAGATCTGAAGCTCATCAACTAATTCAAAGAAGAATAAAATGAAAACAACAATGAAGGAATATTCGTTACACCATCAAAAAGGCATGAAGAGATGTAATGTCATTAATATATGCACAGCAGAGAAATCAAGACAAACTACAAAATACCTCCCATACGAAGAAGCGAGAAAACTGAGCACGTGAGCAAGTTCGTCACCCAACTCCCCTCAGATACCTGGAAGGAATCCGATCCATTAATCCACTTTTATAGAACTGAACACTCTACCCAGACTGTGGATAACAGAAATAATGGGGAAACATTTGGATTGGTAAAGGTTGATGGCAAAAATGTTTCCGGGAAATTTCCATGAGAAAATGATGGGGCATGAGATCAAAAAATAAAAGGGTGAATGGAATTGATAAAGGTATTTGCGCTAATTTTGCCTATCGACCAGAAGGTATTTCTACCATAAGATTTTCCTTGCCTTACACACACACACACACACACACACACATGCACACATATTTATCGATTCTAATTATATACGGATCACGAACTCGACATGCATAAGCACAGCGGAGTTGATTCCCGAGTGGTCAAAGTCACTGTGCGTCAGTGTTAC
Source organism: Macrobrachium rosenbergii (assembly GCF_040412425.1). NCBI lineage: Eukaryota > Metazoa > Arthropoda > Malacostraca > Decapoda > Palaemonidae > Macrobrachium > Macrobrachium rosenbergii. The sequence goes on from NC_089746.1 coordinate 35,871,047, forward strand.
TAATCAGCCATGGTTCGAATCCTGACTGGCGGAGAACCATTTATCAATTAGTCCCTCTGGGTGCAAGTTATTTCCAAGATATGGTACATTTAATATTAAACGATATTTAGGGCTTTATATTTGTGAATTTTATATACATACAGCATGTATATATATATATATATATATATATATATATATATATATATATATATATATATATATATATATATATATATATATATATACACACACACACACACACACATAGATAATGCGTGTACTAATATTTATACAAAACAATTGCATATAAAATCTTAAAATCTAATACTCCAGCTACAGAAGCAATTATTGAAATGGCAGTAATGCATTTTCAAAAGTGCCAACAGATGACTGAATCCCAGACTGTGTGTGTGTGTGTGTGCCTGAGAGAGAGAGAGAGAGAGAGAGAGAGAGAGAGAGAGAGAGAGAGAGAGAGCAGATTATATGAAGAGCTTTCCTAATCTACGTTTATGTCAATTTCCCCTAGGGCGTTTTTTGGCAGCTTGTCCACTTTACAGCGTTGCATAGGATATGAGCAACACTCGCAGCTTGATTAAAGCCGCTTGCTACAGAAGAAAGGCTGCTCCTTCCTTATATCTGTGCCGTGATCAACAAGTCTTTTGATGCATTGATCCCTTAATGTAAACGGGCATTACAACTGCTGTGGGCTTCGAAGTAGATTTACTCTAGAATTTAGATAAACACATTGTAAATATTTCATAGGAAATTTATCCTAATATAAATTTCATATATGACAGCAGTGACAAACAAAGAACCCATTCTTATAATTGACAAGATCGAAAGCTATGTATTAGTCATAAAGGGCTTGGGTTCTTTTTCACATGACATCCATCTTTTTCCTGAACATGAGTTGCCCATCCGAATCGTTCAAACCGATCACTGAGGAGCAACAGTAACCCCGTATAAAAAGTAGGCTCAAATGTCATATGAAACAGAGAATCTCGACAACTAAATAAAAGGATAAACTACACAGCAAAGAATTCAGTTTTCAAGAAGTATCATCAGCAACTGCAGGATTGCATTAACTTCTAAATGGGATTGAAGGAACCTAATTTGACAACTTTCACAGCAGGTTGACTGCGTGGTGAGCAGCAGGGAAATACCCAGGACTTGCACCCAGCATACGAATTGGCATATACGTCGGAACTTGCTTCATGAGACGGCAGGAGGAAGTTCATGGGGGAAAAGTTTGCCGACGGGAAAAATAAGAGCTTAAAAATGGCAAGGCAGTGTCTTGGGAATACCTGATGTGTGTGTGTGTGTGTGTGTGAAACGGAGAAAGAATAATTTCTTAACAGAAACGGAATCCATGTCTAAGAATAAATGAAGGAAGGCAGCCTCTCGTCTCAAAAAAGTAAAAAAAAAAAAATACTATTAAAACTACCATAAAAAGAGATCATGGAAAGGTAAGAAGATAAAAGGGCGAAAGAAAATAGGAACATGGGGAAGGGTTAGATAACGGTAAGGAGACATGGAAGGGAGTGGATGAAATATGTTTGAAGAGCCATCTCTATGTTTGTTCCTGCCGAAGTTTCGGTTCTTTGCGACAGCTTTGTCACTGCTGCAATCGCTCTCCGGTCGAGGAAGAGGAAAGAGGAGCAGAAATAAAAGTAAATAAATAAATAAATAAAATAAGGTAAAATCTATCAGTAACTACACACATGAATAAAAGAAAACGAACTTTGCCCTGTTCTTTATCACGTAAGTCCTTAAGTATGTGTCTGTCTTATGAAGTTGAGGTGAGTGTGTGCAAGTCTCATTTACGGCCGGCTCATCCTTGATTCAGAAATGAGAATATGAATGTCGTGTACATACGTACAAAAATAATGTAATCTCACATCTTTGGCGACAGCAGCCTTTACAATCATTCAGAATTCCACTCTGTAATTATAACCTTTATCACACATCCAGAAAATCTAATCTCACGAAAACTTTAACAATGGGACTACGATCATTTCCTTGAAACTGAATAACTTACACAGGTCGTAAAATGGTAATTTTTTTTTTTTAGGTAAATGTCATCTTTATTCGTAACTTCATGAAAATTTTAGTACATGTTCATGGAGGCAAAATAATATCACACAATTTCTCATCAATTTTCACTCAAAAGCGTATTGGAAGGTTTATAATCCGAATGTTATATGCATGCAGTCGCAGATCTACAATGATGAAGACAATATATCAGTGACAAACCCAGAAATCCTTTACAAGTTCATTTCAGTTTTTTATAATAAAAGTATCTAAAGAAAATAAAGTAAAATTTACCACATTCTTACTGTAAAGCTAATTTAAAGCTAGGAAGAAATAAAAATGCTATAAAGCAATTAAAGAAAAATGCTGCTCTATCGGAACGCAAAATGCGCTTTGACAGAAAGTGGACCCGTTAAAATTAGAGCGGAGAGTCTAGCATAATGTGTGTGTGTATCATATATATATATATATATATATATATATATATATATATATATATATATATATATATATAATATATATATATATATATATATATATATATATATATATATATATATATATATATATAACTTTATCACATACACAATTGTTCTGTGCATTAGTAGATTTACTAAAAGGTCATTCAAACTGGAGTATCTAATAGTTTTTATTCAAAAATTTATATCCACATTATATATACAATGAGCATATATATATATCTGTGTATATATTTTATAATCCTATAATATATAGCTCTTCCTGGATGATATACCCCTCTTTTATGGTGTTTCTCTGATCCTTCCTCCTATGACCGTTTTCCGTGCTTTCTCTTATATGTATACGATTTTTCTAGATATGCTGTCTTCAAGCCGTTTCCGGTGTTCCCTGCCATCGTGTTGTTACTGATGTTTTGTTATATTTTCCCAGTCTATTCTGTGATCATTTTATATGCCTTATGTTCTGCAGATGAAAACAAACAACAGTACATAAGGCATTATAATCAAGAGCCAAACACTGGTTGGGAAAATCAGACTGGGAAAATATGAGTTTTCTGTACAGGAACACCAACAAAACCCTTATGGTCTGAATCAAAACACCGGAAACGGCTTTGAAGACAGCATATCTAGAAAAATCGACTCCACAGTAGAGAAACGAAGAAAAAACTTAATGCGCCTCTTTCAGCAGTAAGGATCAAGAAATACCAAGGTCAAATTAAAGAGGAAATGCTATTCTATCAGGAACGTAAAATATACGTCTGCTCTACAATATCTTGATAATGTGGACTGTTTGTCCAAGAAAGTAAATTTTTGAATAAAAACCCGTTAAAATCCAGTTTGAATGAGCCTTAGCATAATGTATATATATATATATATATATATATATATATATATATATATATATGTGTGTGTGTGTGTGTGTGTGTGTGTGTGTATATAGATATATATATATATATATATATATATATATATATATATATATATATATATATATATATATATATATATATATATATATATATATATATATATATATGTGTGTTGCTTATATATATTATTTTAAACAAGAGCATCAGACAGTACCCTTATATGGTCTGAATCAAAATTACATGATAGAGTTACGTGCTTCATGCGCCTCTTTCAGCAGTAATCATCAACTATAAAGCAATTAAAGAGGAAATGCTATTCTATCCCGTTAAAATTAGAGCGGAGAGTTCATTATTTTATATATATATATATATATATATATATATATATATATATATATATATATATATATATATATATATATATATATATATATATATATATATATATATTTTGTTTATTTATTTTTTTTTAAGTTTTTACCTGGCCTACTGCCAATCAGGGGGGTCTAGCCTGTGAATGGGGGGCTTACTAATACATCTTGAGATTCTGACTGCAACTGCTAGCTCAGGCAGGAACCTTAATACAAAAACAGTTGGGCTGAGGGCCATACTTCAACAAGGGACTGTTGCAGATAAACACTTAGGATTACTTTAAATGGAATATATTAACAATTAAACCTGTCAATCAGAAGACTGGGGAATGACAGGCAGATACAACAGGGGCTGCCACTTGGTTAGTTATGTTATCAATGTTAAAAAATTGAATAGTCTATGATTAACCCCCTTGAAAGGGATACTGAAGCGTTGATTGTAGTGGCCTTTTCACTGCAAGAAGCACAAGACCAGTCGATGTTTCCACAGCCGATGTACTGTCTGCAATTTGATAATGCCAGCAGTTACACAAGGATAATTATAATGATCTCGGGCGAATCGAGGGTTGCACAGAGGGTGTCAAGATAACTCGATTCTGGTACAATATACTTGCATTAAAATTCACACTGAGCTAAGTGAGTCAGGTCTTTGTGATAACTTGCACTTCAGAAAAGAAAATGAGAGTGTAGTGGAAGATTTAAGATACATGACTGTTGACAAAACATCTAGTCATGATGTTGCCTTATAACAGAGCGATGGAGGGGCTTGTCGAATTTCACCAGTTCTGTAGGGATGAGTTTAATGGGAAAATGCACAGGTAAGGCGACTGGGTGGTCGAAAGGTGACCACGTGGAGGAGTCAGCTCAATAAGGAGTAGGCAAGGGGTAGTGTGTTGGTCTGCTAATGAGGTGTTTCTGAGAGCAACGACCACTGTTTCTCGCCTATATTATGACCTCGGGGGCTTATTTTCCTGCTCTTCCCAGAGGTCACTGGAATCACAAGATGGTGGTTCAGTCAGTTCGTTTTCTATGTTGGAATCTTCCCCAAATCCGGGTGACTTCTGGCAACCCATGTTCGCCAGTTTTTATGGAGAACTCATCCTTTCTGGCAGATTTCGGCAGGCTTTGTCTCCATTCACCTTTTATCTGAAAAGAGGTAATTGAAGCAGTCACCAGGTCTTTAGAAAAGATAAACAGATGCACCAAAAAGGGGAGCATGGAGAGAAATTTACATACGGGCTGAGTTTCTCACGCCCTTCCTCAGTTAGGTATCAGTACGAAATTACGTCATTTTGGGTTCCAGGGCAGCTTGGACGTTTGGGTTTGCTTGGGAAGTGGTTCAACATCAACAATATATATATATATATATATATATATATATATATATATATATATATATATATATATATAATATAAAAAGCTTACAGTAGACAAGAGCATCAGACGTTACCCCTAATGGTCTGAATCAAAATACCCATACATGATAGGGTTACATGCTTCATACGCCTCTGTCAGCAGTAATCATCAACTCTCCGTCGTGTGGTACAAACTGGTAAGCCCTTTCAAGTTCTCTTCGTATCAAGCTCTATCCTTATTTATTCAATCTGTACCTTCTGCAAATTTTGCCCTCTTGTGATCCTACGCTATGGCGAGAGAGAGAGAGAGAGAGAGAGAGAGAGAGAGAGAGAGAGAGTGTGTGTGTGTGTGTGTGTGTGTGTACCACAGAACTTGCGCAAAGCAAAAACATGTCTGTCAACACTTGAGAAAGACGAGTAAAAGCAGGCTTCCACGAAACCCATTAACACCACCCTCAGAAACTTTATAAAAATAACAAGAATATCATACAGTTATCAGGTCGCTTTTGATTTTTTCTTGTGTGTCTTCAAATGGCTTTTTATATTATCTGTTTGGAAGATAAAGAAAAGGATATCAGATACTCCAAATTCGTCTACTTTTGGGATTATGTCCACTGAGATCTGAATCTATGAGGATAGAGTAATAAGTTTTCACAAATGGGGAAATCTCCTTTAGTTAAGAACAATAAAATTAATTATATCTCATTAATAACACCTCATAATTTACTTGAGATTCTATATGAAACTGGCAAAAAAAACAGAAAAGAGTAAAAATATTAAAAAATAAATAACAAAAAATATGCATTTGAAAACCAATTATATGAAATGTGAATAAAAAATCTTCGTTCAATGGTAGTTCTGTATATCACACGCACGAGAGAGAGAGAGAGAGAGAGAGAGAGAGAGAGAGAGAGAGAGAGAGAGAGAGAGAGAGAGAGTTTGCTTGGTAATTACATAATCATTAGCGAGCGACTGACAAAGCAGGCGCTTCAGAATACATGAGGAATAACGAGCAGGGTGGAATAACTAAAATCTACCTCAGGGGCTCTTAATCCTGCTGTTATTGATTTGCTGACAAACATTAAACACATGCGAATGTAAGACATTTACATTACAGCCCTAAAGATAATAAAAAAAAGAATGCCGTTAGTTTTGAAATAAAGAGATCTAGTAAATAGCGCACAGCTCTTCTGTCTGCTAAGTAAGGAAGTGTGTATTTACAGCAGTCTTTTCTTCCCTTCCCCCTTCTTTCTCTTTCCATTCCTTCCCCTTTCCTCCACCCCTTCAGTGACTCCATGTCGCCCTCTCTCTAAATGACTGGTATATTTGTTCTTATGTTTATTTAGGGGAACCTGTAAGTGCCTTCCAACGACGCAGGGGTAAATGACTTGCCCCTAAGGTACCACCAAATGTACAAGACGGAAATATTCAAGTTATGGTACTTTGTTCGTTATGGACTTAATATGATAAATACAAGAGCAGAAAAAAATGTTTTAGTCAGCTTTAATGTCTTAAGCAGAAAGGCAATTAAGAATTAATTTCTGACAAGAATGAAACTTCAAAAAGGCATTTTTTTCGGAGGGGTCAAAGTGTTCAAGGTAAACCTACTGCTCAGTTATTAAAGAAGGCGACTGTGAGTGTGTAATAAAGAGACAAAAATTGCTAAGGAACATAACGAGCATTGAGAGAGAGAGAGAGAGAGAGAGAGAGAGAGAGAGAGAGAGAGAGAGAGAGAGAGAGAGAGAGAGAGGCAAAGTAGAATTTGTTTGATGATTAACGTTTCAGAGATGATTTTTTCACTTTTGCTAGGATTTACAGCTTGTAAAAGGAAAGCAAAGTTTAGAAAACTTCATCAATAGTGTCTGACGGTGATTGACTCTTGATAAGTTCCCAGCGTTTTTGTTCCTAAGAGAAGGACTACTTTCAAAGTCGGTTGACGAATTGCAGAAGGAGAAAACTGCCAATTTTCTTATTTCTTTATTTACACATCCAGTTTACAAACAACGTTTCGGACATTCTGTAAGCTACAGGTATACATCAACTGTAAGAAAGGTATACATGAATGCAAGACAAATTTTTTTTCTAACAGAATCCTCAACATGGTTTAAAGGAATATAAAGTAACATCAAACAAGACCTGTACCATTTAAAGATTGTACCCACCCATTATTGAAAAAAAAAGTACTTAACTCATACAGAACGGTAACATACGCGCAAACTATTAATAAAGCTGTAGAAATGACATATATATTACAACAAGAAAGTCTGAGATTGTTCATATTTGTCAACTTGAATCCCTCCATCAAGTGTTATTATTTATCTGCAAAAAGCGTAATGTCTCATTATGATAAAAGAAAAAAGTGACTTCTAAAGTGTCCCTGAGAGTTCATCGACCTTACGTATCGATAGACTCACAGATATCTCTACTTTGATAATAAAACCAAAGGAAAACCTTTGTGATGTTTCTTACAAGAGATCTGACACAAAGTTGCGACAGAAGATTCAAGTACACCACGGATATTCAGTCAGGCTCAAAAACGACACTCATGCTGTACTGCTTACAAACTTTGAAGTCAATCAAAAAAACGCGTCCAGCAATTCTTCCAATGTTACTCAATTTTAATATACCTTTAAAATCGGACTTACAGTAAAACATAACACATACGTATATGTATACAGTGTATATATATTATATATACGTATATAATATATATATATATATATATATATATATATATATATATATATATATATATATATATATATATATATATATATGTGTGTGTCTGTGTGTGTATGTATGTGTGTATGAGTGTTTGTATCAATAACACATGTCTATAGCACATTAAGCAAGAAGAATAAGAGAAAAAATATACTAAAATAGATAAACATCTAACAAGTTTCCGGAAAGACTACTAAATTCTAACAATATAATGGAAGCGAACACAAAATCCCAGGTATTTGTGATGGAAATTCTGCCTTCATTTTTTGCTATAAATTTCTCCAAAAGTAGAGACGAAAAAATTCAACGTTCCGACAAAGCATTACGCAGGTTAATAACATTAGAAGACCGAATGGAAACGCCACTGAAACTGAATAAGGTTTTAAAAGCTTTCCAAATTAATTTACCTGAATGCTGGTATAAATTTGTCTAGTTAATTCTGTCTCTGTCCGGGGGTTACAATAATAATCCCAATAAAATAAATTGAGTATATTCTTGTTCGAAGTGGAACTTAGTGCAGGTATACGAATTTCATGGGAAAACAACGGGATGATTTCTATACCCTCCAACTTCTTTATGCTATAGTGTATTCATCTCCTTTCTTATGTTGTCCACTAATTTACGAAGTAATAATGAAACAGAATCGTACTTTCTCTACTATTTTTGTTTATTCATTTATTCTTTGTTACTGGCATCTTTTTCTTTTCTCTTCCACAGTTTTTCAAAAATTTTTTCACAGGCAATCTACTAATCTTACCCAATCGAAACTTTATAGTTAATTATGATTATATATATATATATATGTATATGTATATATATATATATATATATATATATATATATATATATATATATATATATATATATATATATATATATATATATATATATATATAGCGTGTGTGTATGTGTGTCAGAGAGAGAGAGAGAGAGAGAGAGAGAGAGAGAGAGAGAGAGAGAGAGAGAGAGAGCATAAATAACAATGGTTATTATCATTTGCGCTGTTATATATAATTTATTTTATCATCAAAGAGTGAATTCGTCCCCTATCATTTCAGCAAAAGTAATAGCATACTCTGTGATAATAATAACAACACGAAAATTCACAACACGATGTACTCGCTACGGACATATCACAGAGGGTCATAACGCGATACCTTTCCTTACCAAAGAGGTGAACCTAACACGATATCGTATTTCACCATCAGCAACGCTACTGTTTCAGTCATGCAGCTTTATACCTAAATGAGGAGAGTTCATTAACTTCCATAGAACATGATTCCCAAAACTCCACAGCGTTGAATTTTCATTTCAGTCCGCTAGACTCTCTCTCGTATGATTTTAGTCATTTCTAATCCGTGACACTATCGTTGATGTGTTTTCACCTTTTCTGGCTACTAATACTGATAGTACTGCCTTGGCAATGATGAAATACTTAGATAAAAAGAAAGTCGATGCAAGCATTATTGTTTGACAGTTTTCAGATAAACGTTAACGTACCATTCATCACATTGCTCTTCTCTCTCAATAGCAGATAACAGTTAAAGTTCATAACAAAACATAAAGTGTCAAAAATAAGTGCATTTATTTATGTATGTACATGTGCAAGTCTACCTCGAGAAAAATAGGTTAGAATTTCAGCATCTCAACAATAAACACCGAGCCTCTCTCATTTCGAGGAAGGCGTGTCTTTAAGGAAAAAATAAAGCTGACGTTCAGATGCATCTTGAAGGCATAAGTCTTCATCGTATCTAATTCCCTGCTTAACACCATCATCGTTTGATTTCTTCCAACATCTACGGTATGTAAACTAATATTTTTTTTTTTAGCTCAGCTTTAACCGGAAAACACTACATTTAGCGTAAGTAATGTTCTGTTTGAAAGATAAGCAATTCACTCTACCTTTTCGAAGCCTTCAAAGAAATCAAACTTCTATTATAATCTTCTTTTTTAAAGTACTGTGGAAAATAATTATACCTTACTTCCAATTCCGATCAAACAAGAGCGTTCGCAGATGGTAAACCCCGCCAAGGCTGAGCTGTGGTATCTGCAGGAGAAACGCCATAACTCAACCTAATCTAACCTTTTCTGGAGCGATTTGTCCTACCTGGGACATATTTGGTGTCGATGTAGGACTGCGTCATTTATTATATCCTTCTCGTCTAGAAGCTGAATTCTTAATACTTCCAAAATCTGATTACTTGTTGCTAGTCATGAGGCAAACCTATTGGAAGTTTTCGAAAAAAAAAAAAAACACGCACACAACTTGTAGCCTAATCCTGCTAAGAGACGCTCAAAGAAGCAAAAAAAAATAAAATAAATAAATAAATAAATAAAATAAAGCCAGAAACATAAGCTCCTCAAGTTATTTGGGAGCGGTAAAAGGAATGACATCACCGCCAGTATTTCAAGAACCATGCAAGAAAGTTATGGGCTGTTTTGCCTTGCAAAATGTAAATCTCTTAAGAACAGATTTTGGGTGAACCTTTTGCCTGTCTTTAACATCTTTTTCTAAATCAAGCACAGCAGACCAATTAACCAACCAGACGCAACACATATTCATGAAGTATTGCTGCTTTCAAGTCCAAGATGAATTTGCTTCATAAAAAAACAGATTATTTATGTTATTTTGCATAAAAGATGGTACATCCTTCTAG
>NC_089746.1:35886511-35916511 GCF_040412425.1 Macrobrachium rosenbergii
TAGGTTGTAAAATTAAATTTAAAAATCATTCATTCGGTGGTCATTCACTACAATATATGTTTTAAAACGTTTTTACGTAAGTACTCAAGCGATGTTTTATGAAAATGAGTATTTTCACGTTGGAAATAATTTCTAATCCAGTGACGACTTAATTCATATTTTTACAGCTAAAACTGACAAACATTCATGTGTAAAGAAAATAAATTTCATATTCACACATATAAATACAGTATAAAAATATACAATAAAGTACAATCTCTTCTGCTCACCTCACCATTTGGTTTCCTTGTAACCCAGAGCCACTTGCACCAGTCTGCTACGGTGCCTTTCCACAAGGCAAGGTGCTGACCCGACTTGCACTCCCTTCCTTCCTCCTGACTTTGACCGGATATGAGTCGATAAACTATTATGGCAGAATTAAACTAAAATTGTTTCAAAATGGAATTTCCATGAGCAGAAGCTCTACGAGGTTCATTTTTCTCGACCAATATATTCTCTGTGAAGTAACAGGCGACGTGTGCATAAATAATCGCAACACGAGAACCGAAATAGTGTTACAGAATTTACAACGCAGCTAAAAGGTCAAGTAAGGTCTCTAGTTAAATGAATGAAGAAATGGCTGACAGAGCAATTTCATCTAGAAAGTTTAAAATGTCGTCAGAGCGTTTCCTTTCCACGAATTTAATTTAATCGTACAACAGAATTTACTTGTATTATGAACATAGCCCGTATTTCTGATAAAAACCGAAAGTAACTCGTCATTTATGTATTTGACTACAATCTGGAAAAATAACCATCCACTTCCTTAAAAAAAAGAAAATGATAAGATATACTAAGTACATACAGTTCTCTCCTGACGTGGCAATTCACAATAAAGCGCCACTCAAAATAATAATTCCAAATAAAATACACGCAACTTCATCTGACGCGTTAAACGTCAGTGTTAACAAGATTTTTGAAAGAGACATGAAGCCAAATCGTTAATCAGTATGAAAATATCTTATTCACATGCAAAAGCTACACAGGTAAAGATTCAGAAAGGCACGGTAAATAAACACATACATACATACATACATACATACATATACATATATATATATATATATATATATATATATATATATATATATATATATATGTATATATATATATATATATATATATATATATATATATATATACATATACATATATATATATATATATATATATATATATATATATATATATATATATATATATATATGTGAGTACACACACACACACACATATATATATATATATATATACTGTATATATATATATATATATATATATATATATATATATATATATATATATATATATATATATGTATGTATGTATGTATGTATGTATCTTTATCCAAATGGGGTGAGACTCAACTCAGGATACAGACTCGAGGCCGAAGGGAAAAGACATCGTTGTTTCTTCATTTTATTATGCTAACGTTTCACGACAGTTTCTATCGTCGCATTTTAAATAATTGCAGCCTTGAAAATGCGACAACAGAAACTGTCGTGAAGCAGCATAATAAACTGAGGTGACAATGGTGTCTTTTTCCTTCGCCTTCAAGATACACACAGACACACAGACACACACACACACACACACACACACACACACACACATATATATATATATATATATATATATATATATATATATATATATATATATTGTAATGAACTTATGCTCACAAATATTTAAGATTTAATAGGCAGCAAGAGCAGGCTCTTTTTATATTAAAGAGCAGTGCCACAAAAGATTATTTAAGGCCAAGGGGCAAGATCACCAACAGAGCAAAAACACAGACAATAACACTCAAAAAGGATAACGAAAAAATATTAAACAAAAAGAACTGGATAAAGGTGCACAAAAACCTTCACCTAAAATAAACTCTTTCACATGACAGAACGAGAGACCGTAATTAGGAGGAAGGAAAACAACCCATTCCCATGAAAGCCCTGAAAACTTTAGTAGGGTTGACTGAAAGAGGAAAGAGCCTTAATCCTAAATTTTACAAATAAACCTTAATTAATTACATAAGTAATAAATTACTCAAAAAATGACGATATTAGATTTCAGTTAAGCCACGTCCGGGGTAACAGCCCATTGAATTTGATTCACAGAAGTAGCAGCATTGCATTTGGCTGTCCAAAAACGGTCCTGGAGTCACAAGGAGTCTGCAGCCGGAGGATACAGCACACTGACACGTGTCAGCAACGTCTACAGACAGTGAACACAGTTTATGTCCTTACTGGCTATCAAAACAGAACCAGGCGTTTTCATGACTCCTGAGGTTAGCAGGACGAAGGCACACAGGACGAGGGGAAAGACAGGTTGTCCTTCCAAGGGCAACAGGCGAGCCCAAGGATGCAAAGGCGTACAGCAGATACAGGGGAGCACAGGCAGTGCCCTCTAGAACGCATGGGAATGGCATCTGACTGAAGCAAAGGAGATGCCCCTCAGTAGGCAGAAGGGATGGAGCTGCAACAATATCTCCAGGCAGAGGAAAGCCAGCAACGTCCTCCATAGTACAGAGGAAAAGGGGGGGCCTCAAAATGCAGCAAGGCGTTCAGACTGTATAAAACTCTTTAGAGTATCTCCATCATATGGATGTCCTGCAGGAATAAGGTCAGCAAAACCTCCACGATAAGAAGCCGAATACAAACTGCCCTCATCCCCAGCCAACGGTCCCCACCAAACATGAGGCAACGAACAGGGAATCACCAAACAAGCATCCAGCCAAATAAATACAAGAAAAGAGAAAAAAAACAACTCTCGTGGGCGAAGTGTCACATAAATAATATCAACCTTTGGTGGGAGCGAGAACCTTAACCAGCTTTTCTATTGCCATAAAAAGAAAAATTGAATCGAAAATAACTGAAAGAAATTTAAAATGGCCACGAATAAAAATCAAGCAAATTATTACACTCTCTATATATATATATATATATATATATATATATATATATATATATATATATATATATATATATATATATATATATATATATATATATATATATACATATACTGTATACATATACCCTGCATAAGCATTTAAATACGTATTGAAACTCACCATTTTAGATAAAGGATACTACTTTTGCACCAACAGTTTCATCTCATAATAGAATTATCAAAAAATATTCATAATGTTCCATCATTAATGTTTAGTCAAGTCCTGTTTCTACTAAAAAACTTATAATTTATTCTAATTTCCTGCTATTGCGGTAAGGTTGGTGATAAACTATCCAACATTACCCTGTTCCAGTGATGAGATTTCTGAAATGCTTTCCATTAATCTCATTATTGTTGTCTTTAACAATGATCAAGTAGCGATCTTTCATCTACAGACATAATGTACTAGCCCGTTGTTTATAAAAAAAAAACCGGTCTAATTATAAGCAAAGTAGTAATTATAGTCATTTATGCCAAAAAGTTAGGAGCTTGAATCATTGGACGATTCAGCGCCAAGATAATTATCAAAGAAAGTAAACGGGTCAACAATGCGCATGATTACTGAAGATTTAATTTGCACTTGAGCTTAACATAAGTATATTAATAAGCAGATACAAGATGAATTTTCGAAACCATGTAGCTATCCTTTTCACGCCTCAGTTGTAAGACGAGCTAATTGTCATCACATACAATTAGTCAGCAGAATCGCTCTTCCTCTCGACAATATATCAACAGCGCAAAGGTGAAAGCAATGATGAAGAGCTCTCAGTCAGCCTGGCAATTCTGGAAGTGGCGGGCCGTGAAAACGCCAGATGCTGTAAGACTTGCCGAATTTATCTCTACATTTGAAAGAAATATCTCCTCCTAGCAAGCCTCACTGAACGCATCTCGAAATCCTTCAGAAAATAGGCGACGTTCACGACAGAACACCATGCTCTATCGCAGAGGGACATCAAATGAAAAATGAGGTATTATCAGAGAAATGCGTCCATGTAATGGTGATAAAACTATAAGGACAATTGCTTTAGCAACGACGGGAATCAAATTGGAGAGGAATTACTTGACAAATACATTACCTGGCTCGTGGCAGGCCCATTTAATGAAAATGAAATTCTAGAATCACGTCGCGTGCAAAAGGATATGTCCCATAAAGCATTGCCGCAATCATAGGAATCGGAAATGGAGAAAAAGGGAAAAATCCGAAATCACGGGATGTGGCCTTCGCTTCCTGATCAGATCACTGATGAGGGAGATCGTAAAGGACGTTTCATGAGGGGCTCTCGTGACATGAATTCCATGCCTTCACTCCCATTTGTTAGAAATATACAGCTAGGAAAGGCGACAAGAGAGCTTCCGCACTCACACATAGGCACGAGAGAGAGAGAGAGAGAGAGAGAGAGAGAGAGAGAGAGAGAGAGAGAGAGAGAGAGGTTACCAATTCAGTTAGCGTAATGGTTAATGTCAAAATGTGCTGCAGTACTTTGTACAATTAACAGAGAAAAAGATTGCACATACTAAATGATTCTACAGAAATCGGTCTTGAAAAACTCAGGTTACATCTCCTCCACAACACTCCACTTTACGTTCAAACCCCTTAGGTCCTGATAGACATTCTAATGCTCCTGTAAAAAATTTTCAAAAATCCTGACGGTCACATGAGGAAAAAATTTAAAGTGAAGCTTACAAAATCCGTGCTATCACAGCGTCCTGCGTCATCCTTTGCCTACCCAACAAAAATTATTCGAAAAAAGTTTATTCCGTGAGGCCTCATTAACCGTTGGATAATCATAGCTGTGTGCAAAAATACGCAATAGCTAATACACGCAGTCTGAAAAAAAAAATTCCCAAGATAAAAGGCGAGCTTCAACACCTACGCTCATTAACTTCCATCAACCGAAGTTACCGAAAACTTGGCTTTTTGCTGACTTCTCTCTCTCTCTCTCTCTCTCTCTCTCTCTCTCTCTCTCTCTCTCTCTCTCTCCCCTAAAAATGATATCACCAAGACCCTGCAAAATCTCGCTAGTGGAAGCAGTTCTTCCGCCCCAGCTCATTTTCTTAACTCATTCCTAATTATTTATTTGCTGCAATTGCACGGCAGTTTCCTCTTCCTATTTCCCTTTTTCATATGAGCAGCATAATTTCGAGTCGTAATTCAACTACATTATCATTCTCTTCCTTAGGGAGCAATGTCATCTGATCTGAATTTGGAGTACGAAACTCGCATCATCTTCATCATCATCTTCCTTTGGGCGGTATAGTCGCAATGTCATAATTTAAATCATAAACTTAGAACGTTTTCCTTTATCTTTAAATTGTAAAACAGTACTATGACCTTATTCCCACCTTCATTTTCCTACCAACCGTTTTAAACAAACGAAAAAAGAAAATGTATCACTGGAATATTCTGAATGCAAAGTGCGAGCTTAAAATGTCAAGAAGAAAAAATGCAAAAACAAATTATCTATACGTTGGGAGATTCCTAACTAGCCTGAAAAATGCCTTCACAATTCCTACAAAAAAAAAAAAGAGGTTATTTTGGCAGTCCCAACCATTTCTCTACTCCTCTCTCCTTTCTTCCTCTGCTATTCAAATAATATAAGCGCAAATTACACAACCTAATTACGAGATAATCCCCCATTTAGCAGATATCCAGACAATTTCCCCTGCCATAAAAATGCATATAATGAATAGATTTTTTTTCCGGAGCGCTGGGAATGGTACCCCACGCACAGGAAAAAGAGAGATGATTCTACTACTCTTAAAACATAATACTTCATTATACTTCATTATACTCAATCACCTTCATTGTTTAATAATCTCCTATATTCCCTTCGCTCCACAAAAGTTTCGCTAATGGACCTCATAAACGTTCATCAAGGGTGTGTGTGTGTGTGTGTGTGTGTGTGTGTGTGTGTGTTTGTAAGCGTGCGTGCGTGTGTTTTTATGCATTAAGCCAAAGTTTTCCCTCCTCAATTGTACAGCAGCGCTTTACTTAATGATATTCACGAGATTATTAAATGGCATCCTAACTTTAACCATTCCCCCTTAAAACCTTCTCAATGGCTTTAGATAAAAAGTATTTTCTTTTCTTTTTTTACGGTTCGCCCACCATGAGAAAAGAGATTCTCCTTTCGTGAGGTTTAATTAAGGAAAAAATTATTTCTTCTTTATGAACAGAATAACAGGTGGTTTGTTACTCGGTAAAAGAAGAGAAAAGTTTAATATATAAAAAAGATAAGAATGTTTATGATCGTTACAAATTTTCAGCATTAATATCAAGCTGAATATGGCTCATCAAATTATTAAAACACATCAATAGGCACATATATAAGAGCAATTCCAAGAAAAGTATACAAAAAGTAAAAGGTAAAAAATAACAAGAATAAAACAGCATGGTAACAGAAATAATGATAGCAACATTTAAAAAAACAAAAGTGAAAGTCAATGCATCTATTATTAAAAAAGATATATATCTGGAAAATATTATAGTCTACTGTAGTTTACCATCATATATGCATTAATACATCGATCTCACTGGCTGAAAAACCCACCATGTAATCATTAACTGAGAACTATGGTAGGGTGTGTTAAGATCAAATGCACCATTAAGTTGAGGAAGGCTTCAGGTAGTAAATGAACCTGCGTTAACTGCATATAAATAACATAAAAAACAGACGACGAATATGCCATTCTACACGGATGTAACTGCAAAGCAGAAGTTTCATGATGTTGCCTTGTAATATGTATATCATCCTATAGTTTTGATAAATTTACTCTTCTATTTATCACGTGTTATGTGTAATAATTATAGTTGTTGAAATATCGTATGTAATGTAATGTCATTCTCAAAAGAGTTAGTGATTTAGATAACTTAACAGCATAATTTACAATTAATAACATTTTTCCTGATAACAGCGTAGTAGCCGAAGAGAGAGATACGAGTTTTAGACCAGATGCGCCATCTGTCACCAGTTAAGATAAAGAGATGACAGGTTGGGAATAACAATTGCTGATCTGTTCTGGAATCCAACTTGGGGTTTTTGTTTTGTTTTTAAAATAGGCCAGTCATAATTAGCCAGTTGCAGTCTGTTAGAGCATGTAAAGATTTCTGTAAAAATTTGTTCTCATATGAGATGACGAATGATTTCGAAATGTTACATACACTACTCTGATCACGTATTGCTCTGATCGCATCCCAGATGATTTTATGTTTATTTTGTTCGAATCACGTATGCCCTTTTGAGAGTAAGAGTACTTGTCTCGATTGATTACGTCATGTTTTGTAAGGTTGCAGTTCAAAACGTTTTGCTTCCTTCTTCTAGAACCAGAACCTTCTCTTGCATCTCGTTCCCAAATTGCCTTCATGACGTCACTTGAGTGTTTCTTGTACCGCTGGAATCCCAAAAAATTTGCTCATTCTGTTTTGAGAGACCATTAGCTGTGGTTCTCTCTCTCTCTCTCTCTCTCTCTCTCTCTCTCTCTCTCTCTCTCTCTCTCTCTTCAAAAGAGATAAATTATTAACATAAAGTGTTAGTGCGGTCACTGGTATTAATCTTAGCTTTTGAGATCTGACCATAGAAAAAGTGGTAACGGGGCCTTGTAAAAAGTGTGTTTTGCAAACTTAAACCGTAAGAGGTCAACCACGTCATATGATGTGTTGCAGAAGTCGACCCACACAGGTTATCCATGTCATATGACGATCTTAAGATTTTAAATTTGCGCACCTTCATCGCTCATTGTTTGGATATTGTTTATGTTGGACGGGTACTTGGCAAGCCTCCAGAAACACAACAGTGCCTGAGGTCAGCCCAGGGTTGCCAGATTGGGCTACAAATTGCAAATGGGGCTGCTTTTTAAACCTTTGGTGACCAGATATCACATTCTGCTACTTGCTACTTTTTGGGCTACTTTTGATTTGACTTGGGCTCTTTTTTTCGATTTGGGCTACTTCCATTTATTTTTTTTATCTTAATAATAATAATAATAATAATAATACTAATAATAATAATAATAATAAATAATAATCACACCAATGGCAATACAATGCTCTTAGTGATCCCCCATCCCATCCTCGACACCACCACCAACAGGAGCCCATCCTCGACACCACCATCAATAAGAGGAAGATAAGCTCATTGTCCATTTCTATGAACTGCACCAGGGGAGGGGAGGTACGGGTGGCCGTGTCAGAAATGGTACAGTGCTAAAGGGTTAGTACTTATCTTGACAAAAATCATGTATTATTTGTCGATACTGTAATTGGTATACATCTCCAGCCCTCTTTCAGTATCTTTATTCCAGGAAGACAGGAGCCTATTGATGGTGCTTGGATGCACAAATACTGTTTACGCTCAAGAACCATAAAAAAAATGTACACTGCCAGATTTCATAATTGAAGTGATGCACCAGCTGTTAGAAGATTATGCTGTTGAACGCCCCTCACCTGGTCGTTGCTCTGCTGCTGGAGATCCAAACCAACTTTTTGCACATCATTTCATTTGTACAATACCAATGCAACCAGATGCCAAAAAACAGAGTACAAAGGGCTTGCTATGTCTGCCGACATACAAATCGTCAACCACAGCAGAGAGAAGACACTTGCTTCCACTGCCGTGAATGTGATAAGCCACTATGTCCGGAACCATGTTTTGAAGAATATCATACTCTTGGAAATTTGTAAACGTGATAGATAAAAAAGAAAATGTAGTTTGTAAGTTGTATTACTGAATAAAAAGTAAAATAAGCTTGTTTCTAATTTAAATTTTGTAAGAGAAATTTAAATTGTAAATTGTTCGTATTAGTGGGAAAAAATGGTGTATTAGGCGACCTAAAAGGGGAGGTATGGAGAGTCAAAAAAAAAAAAAAAAAAAAGCAAAAATGGACAACACCACCATGAGGATTATGTCTCAGCAGCCAGCTGGGGGATATGCCCCTAATGCAAACTTCCGGTTTTGGACCTTTAATTGCGGGTTGTGTGCCTTTTAAATGCTATTTTCTTTCTTTTGGGGCCATTTGGTATTGATTAAGCCAAGAAAATAATTTTCAATTTTTTTGTAACCTGAGGGAATAAACTTTGTTTACAAGTATGTAACCTCTTACGGGTTAAAGCAGCTGCATGATTTTGCAAAGGTTTTCACAAGCTTGTGTGTAGTAAAGTGGATTTTACTTATTATTACCATGGTATAATAAGGTATATTAGGAGAATTTTTGCCTCAGTGAAATTATTATTGATAAATATTTTGTGTAATTTTGTGTGTTCTTGTGTTTGCAATCTCTAGATTTTTCACATTTTCTATATTGGTGACTTAACATTTATTTACTTAGCATTTTAAATATTTCTTGATAATTTAATATTGCATACTTGATTTAATTTTCATTCACTGAGATTTTCTTTTAAAATTTTGAGTAATTCTTGATAATTTAAATTTTGCTTGATTAATTTAATTTCTTGATAAAGTAGAGTTTTGTGATTTAGTTTTGTTAAATAATTTAACTCAAGAATTAATTGAATTTTTGTGTTGTTTTCAAGAAATAGTAAATTTTTTCAGATTGTGAATTCTAATTATAAATTTTGAATTTAAAAATAAATTTTTGTATTTAGTGTTTTTAAAAAACAGTGTGTCATTTATTGACCACCAGTGAATAGGATTAATTGTGCGCATAAGGTAGAAGTGATAAACTTGTTTTGTTCCTTTAGTTTTGCTAAAGTAAATTAAGGCCACGGAAACAGTTAAAGTTGTTTGATGGAGTGATGCCCTTTTACTCTAGTATATTTCTTGTTTAATTGTTGATACCTCACACTAGTTTTGATAAACTTAGTTTGATTTTTCATGTGATTAATGAGCTTTTTTAAGCGATCACTGTTACCTTTAGAGTACTCAGCAAGGGTGGCAGTATGGTACGGTATGGTACGGAATCACGGTACGGTATGGTATTTTTCCACCTGCAAGAACGGTACAAAATTACGGTACTATATTACTTTTCAAGTATGGTATGGTACGAAATTACGTTATTTTTTCCGTACTCATTCATTCCGTACTTATTTATTCCAATGTGTCTGCCCACATCCCGGATAAACCAGATGACAAATATTGACTTTTTGATAGGGTAACCTCATTTTTTCCCCTGACGAATGTTTTAAGACGAACCTTATCTTTCCAGGAAATTCAAATTTTAAGGAAATTCAAAGGCACTCGACATATTTTAAGGAAATTCTAAGGAAATTGGCATTCAAATTTGATTATTGAGAAAGATCATATTAAATATAGCTAAAAAGATTAAATAGAAAAAGAGGTAAACAAGGCAATAATGCATGATGCAATACTTTCTGACAACAAAGAACACTGTCTGCATGTCGAGGATAGGGCAGGTGAAAACATAGATGTGACTGATCAGCTTTTGAATGCAAGTGACAAAAACAATGAAACCTGTGAGCGACTAAGCACTGGCATGCATAACATTAAGCAAGCGGTACAGAACTTTGGCAGCTGTAAGTGAGGTGATAGGAATGTAGACATTTTCAAATGGTGGCAATGTCATCCACATCAAGACTTGAAGAAACTGGCCGAAGTGGCATTGGCTGTTCCTGTCACTCAGTCTAGTGTACAGCGTACTTTTTCAGGTTTAAGGTATATCCTCGATGAACTTCGGCTCGGGCTCAAAGAGGATATAGTTGAATCTATTATGTTCCTGCGTTGCAACACCTAATAAATAATCAAAGGACCAGTTTATGGATGTGAGATTCAATTTTTACTTAAAAGAACAATGAGCGAAAATAATTAATCTTTTTGTTGATCTGTATGTGGATGCTAATTTTTTTTAAATGATATCTCTACACCCAAAAATATTATCAAAAGACTTATGTTTATTAATGTGAATTAATGTTCATTAAAAAAAATCGGTGAATGATGATAATGAAGTTTTTGTTTATATATCTGTGGAAGTTATAGTCCATTCATAATACAGTATGAGGCCAATGTTGACATCTCTTTAGTATTTCCTGTTACTGTAGCCTATTATAGGTTAATTGCTTTGATTAATTATAATTCTATGATAAAAATGCAAATGTGCAAATTATATGTAGGTTCAAAAGGGCTGCACATGCTAACAGGAGCAAAAATAATTGTATGCCTAACAAAGTTTTGCAGCCTTCACCTCTGGCTCTAAAGAGTGCCAGAATGTAATAAAATGGTAAACCTACTCGAAAATAAAAATATAGTCAATCTCTCTCTCTCTCTCTCTCTCTCTCTCTCTCTCTCTCTCTCTCTCTCTCTCTCTCTCTCTACACACACATACTTAACATATTTATAGTAATCTCCACTAATTGCAAAAAAGTTAAAAAACATAATATAGTAGCCTAAGTGAGTATTGAAACTGGAGGAGGAATTGTTTGCAAGGATAATATTATTGATTAATTTTCACAGAAATATAATGACAGAGGTACGAAATCAGGTACGAAATTTTCTTTTATCGTACCAGTACGGTACGGTTTTTAGGTATGGTACGAAATTTACAGTACGATATTTTTAAGCTATTGGAATTACGATATTTTTTCCGTACCGTACCGTACTGCCACCCTTGGTACTCAGTCATAATTTTTATTGTTATGAGAGTTCAGGTATCTGGCTGAAGTGAGGTAAATTTTTGAAACTGTGATTAGTTGTGTAATAATCAGGTACTTGGAACGCATCGTGACAATATGGAATATGGATATACAGTCTGCTGTTGGAAGTGACGGCAGGCCTGGGCTGATGCACTGAGTACTTGGAAGATGTGTTGTATGGAGAGGATAAAAGTGAGGCAGAGGTGAATGATTCAGTAGTGGAAAGGGTGAGCATAAATTCTAGGATGTTTGTGGAATTGACTATTGAAGATATAAGAAGGGGAATTAGGAGACTGAAGGATGGCAAGACACCAGGAAATAACAGGATTAGGAATGAGCTGCGGCAAATAGTTGATGATTGTGTGATGAGTTCCTGACAAGGGTATGTCCGACTGAAGGAAGGGTTCTGAGGAATGAATAAGGGGAATAATTGTTCCACTGTATACATAGAAAGGTTCTGTAAGAATTGTATACCAGGAAAGGCATATGGTAAGAGTTCGACTAAAAAGTAAGATATGTAACAGTCCTGACAGAGAAGCTCAATGTATGCTTAGAAAAGGACTTTGGTTTTGTGAGAACTATGAAAATAAATCGAAAAATCTATGAATGGCATAAATCGACCTAGAGAACCACGATGATTGTATTGAGTGAATACTGATGATGTTGAGGATGTATGGTATAGAATATAAGCTGCTGAGCATAGGTTAAGGCTTTTATGATGGAAGTGAAATATGGTGCTAAAGCGCACAGACAGGAGAGTGACTGGTTTCACATGAAAGCACGTCTGAGATACAAAGGTGTGTCATGTACCTATAGCTTTTCAATGTCTTTAGGAATAATAAAATGATGCAAATGGTCAAAGAAAGCACAAGAGATGATGAAGCAGTCAAAGAAAGCACAAGAGATGATGAAGCAAAGATGTGATGTATTAAAAGTTATGAATGGACTGAGGATAGGTATAAGTCTAAAATCCTAATTGGGAAGAGTGAAGAGAAACAACAGCGCAAAAGTGAGGTTAAGGCTTAATGGAAACGAGGAAATGAGGCGCTGAAGGTTAATATGGATGGTAGAAGAATGGATACACGATTTATTGAGGTTTATAGGAGTAAATATTACATATAATGAGATGAGAGAAAAGGTAAATTACAGAATAAATGAAGAAAGAAAGGCGGTAAGGTGCAAATAAACAAGAGAGAAGAAGCTTGGAATGAACAAGAATGCCAAGACGTGAATGAATGAGATTATTAAGCAAACTCTTCTTTAGGGAAGTGAAGCGTGGATTTTGAATGCAAATGAAAGCGGAAAAAGTTGAAGCTCTTGATATGAACTGTTTGATTAGATTCGGATCAAACAGTTCATATCAAGAGCTTCAATTTTTTCTAATCATTAGAATATGTGGCATAAAAAAAATAATAAACAGAGTGAGATATTTAGTTGAAAATAGATCAGTGTGTTTTGAGATGGGTTAATCAATTGGAGGAATGGAGGGCGATACGCTGGCAATATATGTATATTTCCAAAGTCTTAGACTTGGAAAATACTGGACAGATAGCAAGAAAGAGGTAAAAGGAAGGCCCTTAACATCCAGGAAGTTCAAGACTGTGCATCAAATAAGTAAATGGGGCAGTGTGTGTAGGGGGCTTTTACACGCTGCTGATGAGCCTTCTTTGTAGATTATGAAGCAGCTAATGTTTTGAAAGTTTTCTCCACAAGGGGTACATTCATAATTGGCCAATTAAAATATGAATGTTGCAGTGACTAGTGTTGGAGGAAGAGGCTTAATGCCGAAAAATATTAAAAGGTTATTAACACTCACATATACATGAACACTCACACAAACATGATTTTTAAAAACTGTGAAGTGGATTTCCAGAAAATTATTGGCTACTATAATGAAAATGTGGCCAGAGATGGAAGAGAAGGCTTAGACAAGAGTAAAGACCGACACTTGACACGCTTAGAATGCGTACATGATGTTGTTTTAACTAACAAAACAATTCAGGATTTGCAAATCTTGCTTAACAGAATGCATCATGTATCTAGAAGAATGGGACTCAACAAAAATAATAAAGACAATGAACAAAATGACGCAGTAACATAAATATAGAAAAGATTAATGTCTGAATTTTAAAAATATTTGGGAACAATGATATCCAATAAAAGTTTTCTTGACCTTTAATTTAGTAAAAGAATAAAAAATGATAAACAACTGGCAGGGTGAATAAGATTTGGAAGTCAAATCAATTGAAACTGCACAGTAAAACAAGATCATACATAAGTATAATGCGAACTGTATTGCTATACATTCATGAATCAAGATATGGCAATGGAACGATACCTAACAGATTTTGCCAATTTGAGAATAACACTTTACGACGAATGTTAACAGTCAAAAGGTTAGAAATGATGCCATAAGAAATTATGGAGGTTCCATATATATATATATATATATATATATATATATATATATATATATATATATATATATATATATATGTAATTCTAATAGCAACAATGCCCTCTTAACTTCGCTAATTCTTCGCGCTTTTTTGGATATGCTTGTAATTACGGAGCCGATAGATCCAAAGGGTAGAAATTGGAGAGCCTGTGACGGCCGGCCGCGGGAAGCGAACCCGAGTTACCCTAATCACAAGGAGGTCACGTTGCCAACCTGACCACGAGAAGGATAAAAGTCTATCACCTCTCGTACATATATATACCTGTCGGTTTCAGATATATTTATTAGAGCTGGAATAGACCCATCCTCACCATCGTAGCCAAGTGGGCAATCGTTTTTTTATTGCTTTTTAGGCTGAAATATATATGCAGAATCTATTGGTCACTTTTACCAGACACATGTAATTCTAATAGCCACAATGCCCTCTTAACTTCGCTAATTCTTCACGCTTTTTGGATATGCTTGTAACTACGAAGCCGATAGATCCAAAGGGAAGAAATTGAAGAGCCTGTGACGGCCCAGGGAAGTTAACGAGTTACCTTAATCACAAGGAGGTCATATATATATATATATATATATATATATATATATATATATATATATATATATATATATATATATATATATATATATATATATACATGTATGTATGTATTCATGCCAGATAATGATGAATGGGAGATGGAGGAGGCTTGCACATGTCCTTCACACAACCCATGGGAGCCTTTGGGTGACAACTGGGAATAACGGCAGGAGATGAATGGATATTAGTGGAAGCTAGAGCACAGTGCAGACATGAGTGGCAGCATTTCATGGAGGCCCTTTGTATCATGCGGCACTGGGATAAGGTGGCACACACACACACACACACACACACACACACACATATATATATATTGTCACGAAGTGATCAAGTACCTGGTTATTACACAACTATTAAATCCAATAATTTACCTCACTTCAGCCAGATACCCGAAACCTCATAACAATAATATTACGACTGAACACTCTAAAGGTAGCAGTTTTCCTTAAAACTTGCTTGTCACTTGAAAAAAACAATCTAAGTTTATCAAGTTATGAGTGAGGTAATAACTATTAAGCAATAAATATACTAGAGGGGAAAGGGCATCACTCTATCAAACAATTGATTGTTTCCCTGGTCCAAATTCACTTCAAAAAAACACGAAGGAGAACAGAACACGCTTATCACTTACCTTGTGCATACATAAATAACCATATTCACTGGTGGTCAAAATGAAACACTGTGCTTTTAAAACTTTAAATACAAAAATTTATTTCTAAGTTCAAAAGTTATAAGTAGAAATCTGAAAAAAAATTTACTATTAATTGAAAACATTGTAAGATTTAATTAATTCTTAAACAAGATTAATTCATAAAACTTTATATTTATCAATAATTTATGTTAACTAAGTAAAATTCAAACTATTAAGATTTACTTCAAATTTGAAAAAGAAACCTTAAGAAATGAAATCAACACAAGTATTCAAGGTTAAAGTATCAACACATATAAAGTACTAACTAAATCATTGTTAAATCACCAACACAAAATCTTGGGTAACACAGTGAAATTATAAACACGAGAACACATAAAAGAAATGTAAAGACAAGAACATGTAAAAATATACAAAAAGTTTATCAACAATAATTCCACTAAGGCAAAATCTGTTTAAATATTATATCTACCTTTTTAAAAAGATTACGTCCACCTTTTTTAAAAGATTACATTCACCTTTGTAAAGGGTCACATTCACCTTTTTAAAAGATCACATTCACCTTTTTACCATGGTAAAAAAATAAGTAAATAGCACTTTACCTTATACAAGTCTCTGCACACCATTACACAACTCCTTTTTCCTCAGTAAAAACACTTGTACCTCAGGCCTGTTACAATATATTCTCTCTTATATCAGATTCTACAAAGGAGCATTAAATATTATTAACAGTTCACAAAACTTATATGTTTGGGAGAGTGGCCACAATTTTACACTCTTCTATATGAAAAGGGGATGAGAGAGAGAGAGAGAGAGAGAGAGAGAGAGAGAGAGAGAGAGAGAGAGAGAGAGAGAGAGAAACCACCCTATTTCTACCAGGTCTCTATCTGAACTAACTTTATTTTACCAATATCTCCTATGAAGTTAAACCTGGGTTGCCAGTTAGGCATTTGTAGAAAGTGGTTACCCTAGAAGGAACAGGCATAAACTGAGTTTCTCCCTGGGGAAAGAAAGAAAAAAAAGATTCTTCCCCTGAAGAGGGAAAAAACACAGGGAAATTATTCCCTGGCTCAGAGAATTACATAGGCCTGCCACTTATCTGAATGATCGACAAATTCCTGTTTAAACATTTGTGCAAACACACAGGCCTTTGAACTGGCCATGGTTATCAAACCTGTCAACCCATCTCCCTTTTAACTGATAACATAAGCGGATCTCTCTCGCATATCCACATCCTGTGGTCACTCAGCTGTGTACACAATGCCTACAGGAAGACGTATCTTATCTTATCACACAACCTACCAACCCTTTGTAAGCCTTGACTCTTAGCATCTCCCACAAACACTATTACAGTTATTACAGTCCATATATGATAAACACAAAAGAAATAAATATATAAGCATTGCACAAAAACACACATACTACAAAACCACCTCGTTATATTTCACAACATGAGAAATATAGAAAATAGCATATCCAAAACACAGAAAACATACTACTTTCATAGAATATACACATATCATAAGACATATCACTATAATATATATATATATATATATATATATATATATATATATATATATATATATATATATATATATATATATATATATATATATATATATATATATATATATATATATATATATATATATATATATATATATATATATATAGCATGGCACAAAAAGACCCTATGATATGAGTTTTGGTTAGTTGTATTCATGCTATGTAAAATATATGAAGCCTAAAAAAATCACATTTAAGGAAATTGTAATATATTTCAGATGTTATAATACATCTCTATTCTAGTGGAAGTATTTGAAAGTATGCAGCTTTACAAAAGCTAGTACAAAAGGACAGTGTGAGAAGAGTCAATTACAATGATCGGAATGGGGGTAAATCCTAGAGTAAGTGATTTCAGAAATCATACTCTTAAGTGTGGGATGCAGGAGGATTTCATTCACTAAATCCTGTTTCCTGTTTGTTTTACTGACGGCTGCTACTTCTATGGCCTTCCTTTTGTACCGGAAAGAGCTTTCCAACGACAAGAAAGAATCGTATCAATCACAGCAAAAATCCTCGGAGGCTTCATGAACAAGTATGACAGATCTTTGGGGAAGGAGTCGCATGTTAACTGTCGTAGACTTTTTCGCACTGTTTGCTGGGGCTGCGCCAATGACAAATCCTTATGTTGCCATACGTTGATGAGGGCAGGTACGATGATCTTTGCAAAGTTTAAAACAAGTGGTTTTTTTCTTGTTGTGATGTTCTGTGGCCTTTTTTTTTATCAACCTTCTGCATACGGTAACACTATTTTATTGCTGAAGTTGGGGGGATTATTTGGCATTGCTTCAGTAGTGGATTTTATCAGCCTTGTTAGTTACCTTCTCAATTATCTTTTTGGGTACAATAGCTGAGATAGATATTGATGGATAAATTCTGAAGCCAGGGAGTTTTGGAAACAAATAAGAAGTATTCTTAGGAGATGTCTGCATGCCACTCCTAGTTCTATATTCTTGTCCTAGTTGCTCTGAAGATGAACATATGAGACTAAAAACCTGGGCTTTATGTACTCTGTAAAATTATACCTATAAAGATCAGTCATTATTAGCATATTCAAGAATGTTGGCTTATCTTAAGTCTCTCATTCTGATTTACATTCAATACTAGGAACCAGTAACTTCAAGTTGTACAAAAAAAAAAAGAAGAAATAAAGATTTCTAAATATTCCCATCTTTCATCCCAATAACTAAGGATATCTCCCAGTAATTCCCATGACGCACCAAAATTCTTGTTTGCAAAAAATTCTATAAACAGAAAAGATGTTCCTCACACACAGTTTGATTATTTAGACAATTCTCCCTAAGGCTATGTAGAAAATTGACCCCATACGGTATCATTTTTTGGAAGAGGAAGCTCAGAACATCGTCTATTGAAATATTTTGTAGAAAATGATTCTAAGTCCAAATCTTTCTTACAAGAACAGGCGCAAGGGGAAAAACACATACACTGAGCTGCAGTTTTCAGTGATGATATTACGTTAGACAGCTAGGGCGTAAAGGTCATTCCTTACAATAAAACTTGTCAAGGTAACAGTAAAAAGTCCCAATTCTTCCAATAAACACTAATCCCTCACTAACAAAGGGGTGAAAACTGGAGAGACATCAGATATCCCCTTTAATCCAGAATTATTCTGAAGAGCATCAGAAGATTCCGTCAGTGTTTGCTAGACGGTTTCGCAAGTGAATTTATTTACGGCGGTGATGTCTCATCAGGGTAAGTTTTCACAGAATGCTCAGGATCTAAAAATTCGGTTGCACGAGTGAATATTTTTGCTAAGAGGTGGTCTGGGGTCTTCCTTGCAAAATATTATAATATATAAAATGCCTTATTCCTCATATCAGATCTTGGGAGACTAATGTAACTTGTAATGGGTCACAACGAAGCAGCGATGACACCGTAATGATCATGAGAAAGCTGCATAACCGTACTGCGCTAAAAGTAGCCAAAACATCGAAGGATTCAATGAAATAAAATATCAAAGGAACCTGACCCCTAAAACATCGATTAGCCTCTTCGGTTCAGACCTGACCTCTTGCGCAGGGGTTTGAGTTCTGAGGCAGAGACCTGTCACACAAGGTGTCTAACCACCTGGGAAGTAGCACAACCGCTACAGCAGTGATCGATATTTACCATTTGTTCTTAAAGACGAAACACTCTGTGATATTCATATTATGAAATTACTCGCCACTCTTTATCATTCATATTTCTAGCTGAGCGTTTTATGACTTTTATTATTATTATATGCTCATCACAGCAGTTATATCGTTATACCTGTTATTGTCACCATCACAACAGTTTTACCTAGGTACAATTATTTTTAGAAGTACAGCACAAAGAGTGACATTCTGCACCTAAAATTTTAGAACCAACATGTTAATGATAATTTCCCATTTTTGCAACGGCATAAACTTTTGCCCTTGCAGTTCAAGGGGGGAAATACAACTGCATTCTAACAAGACAAAGGATATCGGACATTCCCGTAAATTAAATGTGATGGAGGTTGGTTCTCCTTTTGCTAAATGTTTTATGATCATTTTAACGTTATAAATATAAAAAAAAAAAAGAAAAAATACTCACTGCACTGACTGAAATTCCATTTACAACAGATAATTTACAACAATGTCATGAATTCCAAAATCAGAAAACTTCTTAGAGCAATAGACATAGACATACTAATAAAAACAGGACATCCATTCAATTTTCCACTGCTACTGGAGAACCTATACGATAATTTTATATATTTTTACTTCTTAGTCCGGTTTATGCAGATCAAGTCTGGCCACTGTGGAAATTTTTAAAAATGTAAATGGTTATGATAATACATCAGGATATGCAGAGCTATATTTTCTTCATCAAAACACTGATATCATTATTCCAAAGATGTCTCCCATGCCAAATTCGAGGTGATATCACCAAAATATTTTAAGAAAAACAATACAAAATTAAAGGGTAAATGCACAAAAACATCACCAAATTACTGAAGAATGCTAAAGAACAATTTGCTTTTAATGAGAACTCTGTGTGGTTGGATGAGAAGGCATTAAATTTGCAAAATGTTTTCAACAAGATTTGCTTTCTCAGGTCACTTGCCAAAGAATAATAAGCCGGTGTCTGTCGCCCTGCTTTTTCTGCATTAAAATCTTTAGCCAAGTGTAAAAAGATTTATATATATACGCACACATATACACACACACATATATATATACATTTATATATAAATTATATATATATGTATACTTATACACACATATATATATTCATATAAACCTATATGTATACATAATGTGTGTATGCGTGTATGTGTTTCATTAGCCTAAGAGGAAAATTAACCTATAAAGTAGCTTTTATTTTTCAGTAAAACCGCAAATAAGAAATGAGAAAGGACTAAATTATTCTTAAAAAGAAGAGAAACAGAAACCTGTCATAATATGTCACCCACTGGTCATGATTAGAAACATTCTTCATGATGGAGTAGTACTGTTAATCTGTACTAGTCAAAATTATCCTGTGAGATGAGCCACAGCAGCGTATTCAATGGTTGTTAAATACGGCGGATTAAGGCCAATCAAGGCTCCAACCACGGGGACAAATGGATAAACCGGAAGTATTAAGATCATAACTGCAAGTCGGGGAGCGTCTGGTAATGTCATTGTTGGTACCGCTAACGAGATTCGCTCATCAAATTATGATGATTATCAATCACAACGTATTAATATGTCTAACAATTTTGCAGTGAAATGCCGTCTTCGCAATTAATATATTCATTACTGTAACAAGAGCGAAGCATACACAGAACCCATACTATAAGAGCACAAGCCTGAAATACATTCACGACTGCCCGGGAATGTAAACTTTTGGTACATGATTCTCAGCCTTTATTTACTCGTTCATTTATTGTATTTGTCTGGCTATTCACGTCTGTTTATTTAGGATCAATTCCCCTTCGAAGCTTCAAAATAAGCAGCTATGAAAACCGGCATTACCCGGTGTTGTTGCAGGGATTATATCCTACTCACTTCAGCTTTCATTGTCAAAAATTTAATGCTCCTGAATACAACGCAATATTTTGTTCGTTACTCTGTTGTTGGGCAAAATGGAACTGAATAAAAAAAAGTGAGCCTTTCTTTCACATCTGTCTCTTTTGACACAGGTAAATATCGTGCCTTAATGGGAATGGAAATGAAAATACCCAGTTTGCTTCTGGTTAACATTGAGTTTTTTAATATTATGTCACGGCTTTCGGCCAACAGCACGAAATTTATTCATTTATTACATTCTAATACTAATGCTCATGAATTCAGAACTCCCTGAATAATGTCGAATTTCAGGTCTTATTTTTCTAATGGTTCACAGCTGATAATGTTCAGCCAAAAGACAACGGAATTCAGCAAGGTTATACAAAGAGTATCGGTGCGCGAGCTATGCCTCAGGCTAGGTTACATATTCCCTATTGTTCTTTTTCACTTTTCTATAAAAGAAAGCTATTGTGCCGGCTTTGTCTGTCCATCCGCACTTTATTCTGTCCGCCCTCAGATCTTAAAAACTACTGAGGCTAGAGGGCTGCAAATTGGTACGTTGATCTTCCACCCTCCAGTCATCATACATACCAAGTTGCAGCCCTCTAGCCTCAGTATTTTATTTCATTTAAGGTTAAAGTTTAGCCATAATCGTGCTTCTGGCAACGATATAGGCCATGCCACCACCGGGACGTGGTTAAAGTTTCATGGGCCGCGACTCATACAGCAATGTACCGAGACCACCGAAAGATACACCTATTTCCGGTGGCCTTGATTATACGCTGTAGCGGCTGTATAGAAAATGCGATTGCGCCGACAAAACTTTGGCACATTTTTTACTTGTTTTTCAAGTTAACAATATTAATATCGCGTGAAACAAAAGGCCTAATAGTTATTCATAGGTCTTGCTCTACGTTTATGAAATGGCGGATTGAAATCATACTTGTATGTACAGCGGCTTATGTTGAAGCCTCATAACCTGTGCACCTAAACAAGGGGAAACTAAATGCAAACACCTGAGCTGCGGTTACAATACAAGATAGATTCCAAGCCGAAACCATGACGTGACTAAAGGCTTAGGCATATCAAGACACACACACATACAATAAATGTGTATACCTGCAAAAACAGTTCTAAAATAACATGGTGAAATGAATACAACAACAGCATCGGTGATAACAAAGGAAAAACCTTCATCACAGGCCCCAGCGCAGTGGAAAACAAAAGGCTTCCGAGATATTCCGCCATCCATGTCTTTCATGTGCTTTATATTCCATAAATCTCCACTCATCTCAAGCGGAACACACCCGCGACCCACCACCCACGCCTCATAGTTCTCCTCCAAGCAGGTCTGGGTCTTCCAACTCTTTTGGTGTTCACAGAAGCCCAGACGACGCAGCCATGTGCTACTCTCCTCGGAGTGGTGCGAATGGTATTATTTCTAACTTATCCCTTCATCCAAATATTCTTCTTGAAGCCTCGTTCTGGATTCCCCAAAAGCTTACATAGTTTCACTGTCATTCCATGATTCATGTCTGTACACTAACACAGATTGTAATAGACAAATTAAAATATTTACCACGTATATAATTTCAGTCTATTTGAATTCCAGATCCCATTCAGAGCCCCACTTGTTTGATTTGTGTTTTTCAGTCTTTCAGTGAAGCTCCAACCAAGGAACCTGTTTTGGATTTCATAGTTCATAAATATTTGACAGATTCATTCCAGTTAATGCTTTTTCCTACTTGTGTTATTTCATCTGTGTGTGTGCACAATTTTTCCTCATTATGTCTGTTTTTCTTAGACTTACAGTATATTGGGATCCCGTCTCTCTATGTATTTGATGCGTCCTATTATGGAAGTTTTGTAAATCTTTGTGTGTTTTGCTGATTACCACAGCATTGTCTGCGTATTGCTAAGAATTCCATTGCCAAAACAACTGGCTTTGTTTCCTCATTCAGTATTTTGCAAACCTTCCAGTCCAGCATAAGAGGTGTCATTTATTATCCCACTAACATCATCTCTGCAGTGATTCCATCACAGCCAGTGCTTTCCATCTCCTAAATTTCCTTAAAACTGATTCCACTAATGAATAATTCCGTGAATTTATTCATTAGAGTTATCAGGTCTTCTTCGGTTTCTGATGTATAGATAATTTTTTCCCTTTATATTTTATCTCTTTAAATCACAAAATATTTCGCTAACTACTCCTCCTTTTCTGATTTTATAATTGCCCATCACATCTTTTGTCACATATTTGTCTATTTTCCTTTTACTCATTACATATTTCATTAATAATTCTTTGTACTAATCTGACACCAATGCCACTCCCAGAATACAAAGCTCTATCAGCATCCTTCGCCTTGTTATTTTCTGTTATTCTCCTGCATATTTTTGTGCTCCATTTAATTTCACTATCTAGACTTCAGTACTTAGAACTTTCTGTTTTGTGTTCATCTCCTCCCTATACCCTAGCACGGCTTTTCCTGCAGGGTGATATGCATTCGATGTTACATAAGTTCTCTCTGACCATCTGCACTTCCTTTTCGACATCCGATAACAAATGCCTTCCGATGTTCATCTTCATGCTCAAATTACGTAATTTCTTAACTTTTTTGCTGAGTGCTTTAAATTCAGCTTTAGTGAAACATGATAAATTGGTGATCATTGTGAAAATCTGCCTGTCTATAGCTCATGATATTTCTCTCTCTCTCTCTCTCTCTCTCTCTCTCTCTCTCTCTCTCTCTCTCTCTCTCTCTCTCTCTCTCTCTCTCTCTCTCTCTCTCTCTCTCTCTCTCTCTCTCTCGATTAATATGAGGTAACTGATTTCTGTGACTGGCATCTGGAGATGTCCAGATGTACTGAAGGATGTTCTTATGCCGAAACGGAGAACCAGATTTTAAAAACTGCATCTCATTTCTGTTTGCAGTCTCTCCCAGGCCTTTCTTAACCATTACATCCACAAAACCTTTGTTGATCCTACCACCCTTTGCAGTCATTTCACCAATTCTCATATCACTTATTGGCATTTCGTCAATTCCTTTCTGCGGTGCTATATAACTTTCACCTTTCATTTCTTCGGAGAGTTCATTCTTTGGTGCTTGGGCGCTATAATACTCAAACTGCACTGATTTTGTCTAAATCTTGCAAACAGTAATCTGCTACTTACTGCTCTGCATTCAGTCAGCGCTTTTTCTGCAGTAAGTGCTTAATACTTTACCAAATCCACCTGCTGTTCCTAAATAAATATGCACACTAAATCCATCCAATCTTCCTTTACACAAACAACTAAGAGGTACAATAAATACCTCTTGAATTAATTTTCTACCTGTTCCCTCCTTCCAATTTGATTCAGAGCTAATACGTTGTAATTGCCTATTTTCAACTTGTCCTTCGTATTGATTAACCAAGAGATTCTCAGCACCCCTTATGTCGGGGACTGAGGGCCATTACTAAATTTACCTGTGCATACATGTGGTAGTTCATTTCAGGATCCATTCGCTAAATAAATATACTAAATAACTGCAACTTTATACTTAAAACTAAGTAATGCTGTGAGTTTCAACGGTCAGATGAATGAGTGAAAAGACTGAAAACAAGAATAAAAAACAAAAATCATTGCTAAGGATGACCATATATTTTTTATACCATAGGCACTCAAGATGAGTTAAAAAAAAAATAAATAATAAATGCTGTAAAGGATAGGAAAGCGATGCCCAAGAAATTCCACTTTGGCTCTAGTACACGGTGTGGCAGGAAAAAGCCTAATGAAAATGTTTAAAATTATAAGAAGGAATAACATCCACGCACGGGAGTTAATAATAAGTGGTTCTCCCCCGGCCAGGACTGGAACCAAGACCTTTGGTTTACGCACAGTAACAGTTAGACGACGTGATCATCCAGCTACGTAAAGGGATTTAAGTTAACGATTCTGCTGTTCATATTCCTGTCGAATTCAGGTTCTGTACTTGAACTGATATTAACCCATCACCAAGATACCTGATGGGTAAGTTTACTATTTGACTAATTATGAAGTTTTGGCACTCATACAAACGTGACCTTTTTAACTTAATATCGACTTCATTACATCCTGGGAATACCTTTCACCCAAGAAGAATTATATGTAATAAGTTCAATTAGCCCGGCCAAATCCTGCTTGAGAAGTGAAATTCAATTCTCAGTGCATTCATGTATTACGAGCGAACAAGTTTTTTATACCGTATCAATAGTGACGTGCGAGAGAGCACTTTGTGGAAGAATACTAGAAACAAAACAGCAGGTAGGCATAATATATATATATATATATATATATATATATATATATATATATATATATATATATATATATATATATATATATATAGAGAGAGAGAGAGAGAGAGAGAGAGAGAGAGAGAGAGAGAGAGAGAGAGAGAGAGAGAGAGAGAGAGAGGAAAGTTAAAGACTGGCTGTGTTCACTAATTGATTAACGAATACTGAATTATGGTGGTGATAGTGTAACAATGTGATTAATTAGGATACAGGGGAGTTGGTCACTTTACGAAAGTATTAGCACTAACAGAAAGGCATGACGCAATTCAGACAAAGAATCTCTACAGAGGATGAACTAAAGAACACCATTTCAATGATAAAACCAATAAGTGAACCGAGAGCAATGAGGGTCGACTTATGTAATATATATGTAATAGAGTTGATTTACGGTTTTAGAAAACAAGAAATGATACACATGGTCATCTTGATAAAGCACTATGAGAAGTTCATTTACATTCAAAAGTAGATTGCTATAACTTTTCGAGACTCTCAGGGGGTTTCGGTATAACGGATGGGTATGTAACGCCGAGCAACATACTAAACAGTCCAATGCAAATCAAACTTTGCATACTGAATGTTAATCTTGTCCTAAAATACATCAACTGGATAATGAGTGCTTCGGTGCAAAAGTGGATCTGGAGCAAAATGGATTCCTGTCTCATTCACTGTTTAAAGTGCTTGTGAACGCTTTAATAAGGAAAGAAGGGAAATGAGCAGATGAAAGCACAGATTAATGGGCAAAGAAAAGTGCAAGGGAGTTGGAATTACTGCTGTTGGCATAAGTTGCAGTCTAGATTGGAAAGTGATAGTCTGATGCCTTGTACAGGAGATCAACTGGAAAATGAACAATAAAGATGAAATATATGAGAGGAGATGCGAGGGCAAATAATACATTTAAAGTAGGCACAAGCAAATAAATTCATAAAGGGGCATAAACAAGAGCAGAGATTACTTTTTCATATACTGACAAAAAGGAAATGGGAGAATGAAGAGAAAATACTGTTTTCTTAAGAGCCACCTACTATCAGATGGACATCTTCATGCATTCATTCATATCTAGGAACATGAGTGTGTGTGCGTGATTCTGCGTTACCATAATGATATACTGTATACTGACAGATAATATAAACACAAGAGTATACACCCAGACATATATATATATATATATATATATATATATATATATATATATATATATATATATATATATATATATTACATGTATATACTTATAGTATATATACGTGTGTGTGTTACATGGAAATACATATAATATATATGAATATTATATATATATATATATATATATATATATATATATATATATATATATATATATATATATATATATATATATATATATATATATATATATATATATATATATATATATATATATATACTAGCACAAAAATGTCTGTAAAAACACCTGAATGAAATGGTAAAAAGCGAGTCACAGTATATATATCCTTCGACACACCCTCACAACTCGAGGATCAGGGATCTTTGGAAAATGTTAGTGACAGCTGGAGAGAATTCAGTGGGCGATGGGAGAATTCAAAGGCTCCAGAAATATCAAGAGCTGTGAATCTCAAGCAGCAGCTGGAAGGGAAAAAAAGAGAAAGAGAGAGATATGAAGATAAATGAAGGAAAGCAACGTACTGACTGCTGAGATCTACTGGAAAACAAAATCGAAATGTCAAAATACAATTATACGTCAGTGAATACAGACATAAATATATGTATATGTACTGTATGTATATAAATAAATATATAATTAAAAATATATACAGTATATATACACACACATATATACACATACATACACACACACACACACACACACACACACACACACACACACATATATATATATATATATATATATATATATATATATATATATACATACATACATACATACATACATACATATACAAAGATTATATATGGATAAATCAATAGATTATGATTCCCTTCATCTCTTCGATACTTATCCCAGAAATATTTTGTAATATACTACATTATCTTACACTTGTGTGCTTTACCATCCCATTTTCGCCTGATAAGGTACAATAAAAATTTACAAAAAGTACAAAAATAGTAAATAAAACATCTAAATTATTCGCTTTTCATAACGATATAAATATGATCGAAAACCACTCACAAAATATAAGCACATCACTGAATATTTTTTAGGTAGTAAAATTGGTTAGATATATATAACCTTTCCGAGTTGAAAATTACGTCCATTGGAAAACAATGTGAGCAGGGAAGAAAGGAGTCTTTAGAAAACGTTCCAAGAAACGATAGACATTTGAAGGGATGTTATTTACTAGCTTTTGAGGTCTTTTTAATTAAGAAGCTATTATGAGCATGTAGATTACAAAAGGATACCTATACAAGCTGATGCTATAAAAATAAGTCCTCGCATCCTGCAGAGTAAAACAGCGTTCCAACATGACCAAGCT
Source organism: Macrobrachium rosenbergii (assembly GCF_040412425.1). NCBI lineage: Eukaryota > Metazoa > Arthropoda > Malacostraca > Decapoda > Palaemonidae > Macrobrachium > Macrobrachium rosenbergii. The sequence goes on from NC_089746.1 coordinate 35,914,153, forward strand.
GCCTCTTCTCTTGACGTTCACTGACGGAGCTTGCAAGCGTTATTTGTTTTTTTAGCAGAAGACAAAGTATTACGTGCAAAAGCGTATGTAAAATCACAACTAACACATGGAGGTGTCTTTGTACGATTGATATATATATATATATATATATATATATATATATATATATATATATATATATATATATATATATATATATATATATATATATATATATATATATATATATATATATATATATATATATATATATATATATATATATATATATATATTAATTTCCCCAGGGGCGAACAATCTTAAAAATGTAAATATTACCATCATTTTTCACGGGCCAGGTTTACTTGCCTCTGTAAATTTTTCAAAGTTTGTGTAACATGCCTGTATATATTAGCACAAACATACATATTATGTATGCATGCATGCATGTACGAATGAATGTAGGTATGTATAAATAAGCTGAATACATATTCATTAGTAGGTTCTCTCCATAAACATAATTATTCTCTAAATATCCTAAAATTGTTGCAAAGTCAAGATATACCATCTGGTTTCCCGGCTAAAAATACGCACCATAAAATATATTTACCTTCAACTATGATGCATTACGTTAAGAATCTGCGTATTTAAGATATAGAAAAGTTTTCTTGTGCTGTACTGTATGTTTCAAGATGATTTTTATACCCATGCTATAACAAGCAATCTATCCGTCTTATATGATAATAATCTAATTAATATATCTAAAACCTGCTCTAAACTAAAACCAGTATAAAACAATAGTTAATATTAGTAGCAGCATTACCAAAGAAACATACAGAATATCCTTTAAGGCATAGTGTCCATGTTAATCGATTTTCTGAGTGGAGGGATAAACTGATTAATAGCATGAAATACTCCAAATACCTGTGGAGTTATCATAAATTTACCTAATAAATCAAATATATTCAAATTCAATTTGCTATTTTACCATTTGATAAGTAAGTAGTAATTTAGATTACTATATAAAAAAATATATCATTCTCAACTTTTAATCTCGGATATTGACATTATTGATAACGTTAAGTTTGTAATATTAATATGGCTATGGCTTATATTAAGAAATTATTTATGAATGAGCTCAAATTATCCAAAGCAAACCTTCGGATTTCAATACACCATTCGTGTACACGGTTACTAAATTTGATAAAAATCCTATTAATTAAAATTTATCGCTGATTCACTTGTCAATAAAAATATAAATACCGTTTCTAATTTACCCTTAAATAAACTATTATATAACAAATACTGAGTTACAAAGCAACTGGATCAATAAAAATAATGTAAAAGTGTCAGACTCTGTTGCTATCTGTAATGAAAATCCCGAAGGTAATTGTAACATTATCTTGGTTACAAATGATACGACATTGCCACTTAAAGATCCTACTCGATGCATTGTGGCCTTAAATAATACACATTTCAAATCAGGTAGAGCGATGTGCTATAACCATAAAATAATCATTTTTTATTAAAATTAACTTTTGTAAATGTAATGGAACTTTGTATCAAAATGACTTTATTCATTCTATAATAACGCACTTACAGAAAAATAGTAGAAATCCCTTTGGATTCTAATTAGAGTCCTAACATTGCTATTCGTACTTACATATTTATGTAAAAAAATTTTTAATTATTCATCACACTCAAGGTTGACTTTAATTAGTCTGCTGTTATGATGGGGCATTTCACATATTAGTGCTGTACAGATGTACACAGTATTAATAAAATGCTTAGCTTTTACAGTCGAAATTCTACTAAATTAACATGGATGCTGGAATACATCGAACTGTCTGTTTGGGTACATTTTTATACCTATTATATATTTTTATCATGTATATATTAAATCACCTATTTTAACTGCACACTCACTCTAAATATATATATATATATATATATATATATATATATATATATATATATATATATATATATATATATATATATATATATATATATATATATATATATACTGTATCTACCGTGAAGCTCCCGGCCATGTCGGGGTACAGCAACAAGGAGAGGTTAAGTTAATGGACAGTTAGGTTAAAATGCATCGCTGCTGAAATATCTTTGGTACGCTATTAAGAAAGGCCACGGCCCCCGAAGAAAACGTGCGCCACTCTTCTGCACTATTATCCTTTACTAAGTATTCCTGTACTTCACATCGTTTAAATATTCAAAGAAGGGATTGTGATGAAGTAAAAGAGATTTTAAATAATAATATGCACCTCTTCTCTCTTAATATGTTGTCCATCACTGTTTACCGCTTTCACTTCAGTTCTTTTCCACCTTCCTTTTATGTGTAATAAAAAGCCGACAAGGT
>NC_089746.1:35921511-35959011 GCF_040412425.1 Macrobrachium rosenbergii
GTGACGGAGTTAGATATAGCCATGGCTAACGACTCGGAGGAAATCAGATGGATTGACCGAATCCAAGGCTATAACCTTCAGAGAGGCCAAGGGTGCTGGCGCATCCTTCATTTCACGTTCCTGGATAGCTAAATACATTAAAAGAGATGAATCCTTGGTTAAAAGAAACTGGAACAAAAATCCATATGACTGTCATCGCAAAAAGAGTGAGAATCCTTGGAAGGCCTGAAGTCCTTTCTCAGGAGTCAAAAGACATCATAGCTGAGGCAGTGGGTAGGCCAAGAAAGTCTTCATGGAAATTGGTGCTTGAAACTAGAAACAAAAAGGGGAAAGAAGAGAAGTTATAGTGCTGTATATCGTGTTGAAAAAATCTGGTATCAAGCCATTTCATGTTATAAGCAAGCCCAACATCACTCAGCAACAGAGAGAAGACCGTGCATGGTTTTGTGGTTCATTTCTTAAAGATTGGGATGAAGCTGACTTTCTCCATGTTGCCGCATCAGATGAATTCTTCATTTACACAGTCAGGAAGCCAAAATCATAAAAATGACATCATTTGGACCTCAAAGTTGGATGATATCAGTGATGACGTGCGCTATCGCCAAGTTGTGAAATTTCCTGAATGTTTGGGAATTATTCTATTTCACAGCCAAACGGTTAATGTGGATCATCAAAGAAAAAGGACAGTCATGGAATGGCGAATACTTCAGAGAAACTGTGCTTACTGGTGGAGTATTTCCTTTCCTCAAAGATCCTGAAAATGTGTTACCTGTTGAAGAAGTCACATTTTTGCATGATAAGGCACCAAGTTTCAAGGCTCTTCAGACACAGGGGCTGCTTCGAAACAGTGGTATAGATTTCTTCTCATCAAGTGAATTTCCAGGTAGCTCCCTGACCTTAACGTGTGTGAAAACATTGGTACTATCTTAAAGGATCGTGTTGAAGCATGCACAGTGAACTATGATGGTATACCAAGCCTTGACGACCTGCAAAGAGAGGTGACCGAAGTGCTCAGGGAAATGGAGTTTGGGTCTCAGCTTTTTTGCGATTTGCTGAAATCATACCCCTCAAGAATGCAGGCTGTGGTACAGGCAGATGGAGGCCACACAAAATATTAAATACTCAGAGAGAAACTTAAATAAATACCTATTCTGAATTACTTTTGTTTTTGTCCATATCAATTTTTAGTTTATGCTGTAGAGGGCCGGGCTCTAATTTTGAAACACCCTGTATATATATATATATATATATATATATATATATATATATATATATATATATATATATATATATATATATATATATATATATATATATATATATATATATATATATATATATATATATATATACACATTTTATATGCGCATGTACGCATATACTGTAGGAAGTCAAATCAGTCCTGACAGAGCAAATATGGAGAAACATTAAAACATACGCGACAACCGAACAGGTTGGGATACACATAATATTCTCTTTCCTCAGATTGGTGTCTTTGGGATATACATGAACTGACAAAAAAAGTGCAAAAGAAGGATGAAAAAAAAACCTCAATTAGTCACTTACTGTTATCTGTTTACCATATTCCATTTATAAGGAATATTACTCAAGTAATAACAACAGCCAGTGAACCAGCAACTCCTTGAACATAGCACAATATATATATCTGCCATCAGGGTCTTTGTGGTCATGATTCCACGGATAAAAAAACTGTACCATCAGTAAAATCATCATTAATCATTGTCACTCTGCATTACCTATGTGTTAATTAATAACAAGTAAAAATTACGCCGAAGTTTCTTCGGCACAATGGAGTTTTCTGTACAACGTATAATGCTGTATAAAACAATCAGTTACGACCGGCCAACAGCCCAGCACTTAGTCGCTCCCCAGATGCGGTCAAAGCGCTGCCAGACGAACGATTCATGCCTAACCTTAACCTTAAATAAAATAAAAAAATACTGAGGATAGAGGGCTGCAATTTGGCATGTTTGATGATTGAAGGGTGGATGATCAACATATCACGTTTCAGCCCTCTAGCCTTAATAGTTTTTAAGATCTGAGGGTGGACAGAAAATGTGCGGACGGACAGACAAAGCTGGCATAATATTTTCTTTAACACAAAAATACAAATGTGAGAGGCTCATCACTATTTTATAGAAACTTTTATTCAGTAAATATTCCGATGCTTACATAGATTTACAAAGCAAGAGCTCATTTAAAAAAATAAGGAACGTAATCTCAAGAATGTAAGCATTAAGCTTTGCTGCCGAACTCAGGTTTGTCCGCCAGGGGCGGCAGTCAATCATAGAGTGCCCTTGCAATTACGTGCTTATCGGTCATTCGTGTGTGTCACCTGTCACTAGGTCTCGGTCGTATGCCCGCGAATTCCGATGGCATTTCGTAAAAATTTATTTAGATTACTAATTCCACTGTAGAAATGCTCATGCATAATGATAAATAATGAGGCATTATCCACTTTCAGATATGTATTAATTGCAAAAAGCCAGCAGGACCTTAAAGAAAACCTTCACATCGTAAGAAATATATTTAAATTCTCTCTCTCTCTCTCTCTCTCTCTCTCTCTCTCTCTCTCTCTCTCTCTCTCTCTCTATTACAAATAGTTAATTGGAACCATTCATTCTGCGCAATTTTAGTCTGATGATCAGTAACTGCCATCCGTAACATTTCTTCTCAGTTCATGATAGCATGAAATTCTGTGTTAGTAGATGCCTAGTTCATGTTCGCATTTCTTAAAAAGGCACACAATAATAAGTTAGATAAAGCAGGGAGAGCATGCAGGCGACTCTGACTGACTGACAGATTTCCACAAACTGCAGCAACTGCAACCGTAGTCATCGACACCGGACGATACAGTACGGGCGCAAAAATAACCGAAATAAGATGGTGCCAACTGGAAAAAAATTTCAGAAATTACAAGTTTCAAAAGTTCTGAAGAATTTATCGGGACGATCAGAAAATACTGAAGAATCCTTAGTTTTCATAGAATATCATCTCATACTCCGAGAATGCAGAACTGACTGAAACAATACTTAAATCAGAAGAACATCAACACTAAAGTTAACAAAAATGTTATAGCTTACGAAATTGACAAATACAGTATTACTTGAGCTGCAGATTTTCCAAGGATGTGAATTTGCAGCAACAACATATATGCAACAAACTAATAAACATAAATGAGTATAATCTACAATTTAAAAAAAAAGAGCACTAATCAACATAAATGCATATAAACTACACTTAAAAAAAGAGCATCTAACTACGAGAAAGCAAAAAAAATATAGGAAAAAAGTGTCCGCATACGGAATCATTGCTTGCTTCAACGAACTCTCCTCTGGCCCAAGTCACTTGTTCTCAGAAATTTACTGATATCCTCACACAACGGTGTTAATATCCTGTCAATATAAACGTAAAGATGCACGTATAACCTTAAATTTTGTTCACCAGTACTCCGAAATTTAGCAAACCTAGATCTTTTCGCCCAAAAAAACAACTTTTTTCCAAGAAGTACAGCAAGCCTTCAAACAAGAAAAACAAATAGCGTAATTAGAGGAGGCGGTGTAACTTCGTTCCTAGCATTTGTAAATATGCCAGGGAAAAATTGCAGCTTTAAATTTATTCATACTAAACATATATATCTCGCGCGGTCATAAGAAGAGAACGAGGTATTCTCGGCTCGGGACACCTGAGCCCTTCCTTTCTCCCTGCACCTGATGCTAACTAAACTAGGGATGGATAATTTATCCCCTCAACTGAAACTCCATACGGATAAAGATGTATCACTCGATTTTACAGTTTTTTTCTTCCATAACATTCTTAGAAAACATAATGCATATACCGGTTTTTTACCTCTGAATTTTATATACTTTGTACATAATTCCAAAATCAACAACAAATGATGAAAAATTCAGCGGGAATACAATTACACCATTAGACAACGTATTTAGAGAATGTTATCTCCGCAGCAAGCTGCACATAACCAGTCTTTAAAAGACTAAGACTTAATGAGTGCAAATACCAACAGAATATTTTACAAAAGTTTTTTCACCTTAATGTGGCATGAACGATACCGGACGGATGTAAACGGGCCATAACGAATTTAAAAGATTTGCTCTGATGAATATTGGCAAGACAATACCGCTGAAAGGGGTTGCGTAATCTAAAGACCACTACTAATTTATAATCTTCTGAAACTTCTTTCAAATGAACAATATATTCTTTGGAAGCTTGAATTTCAAGTCAATAGCATCTGCAGGCTTGTTCCATAAGAAAAGGTGTTTATCATCTGAATAATAATAATAATAATAATAATAATAATAATAAATAATAATAATAATAAAACATACTTAGCTAGGAAATGATTAAACTGAGCATTCGTGAGACTTACTATACTGTACATAGGTCAGATAAGACAAAAAGGATGACGGCGGAAAAAGGATAAAGAGGTCATGAAATCTGAGTGGTCAGGGGGAGGGGATGAGCGCCGGCTTAAGGAGGATGGATAACAAAGGTGTCCACATGATACACGAAAGTTTTGACAGAGCGAAAATAAAATCTACGAAAGGAACTTCGTGAATAATAATAATAATAATAATAATAATAATAATAATAATAATAATAATAATAATAATAATAATAATAATAATAATATAGGTCGGCCTTTAGATTATAAACAATATCACGAAACTTTAAGAAGAACAACTGGCAGGTCACGAGCCTGTACAACTTTATATTTCAAACGAAACTGAAAGAAAACATCGAGAAGTAATTTTGGAAAATCATAGGCATGAAATACTCTGAAATCGGTTAAGAGATAAAATCAACCAAATACAGATATCATATATATGTGTATACATATGTATATACGAGAGTATATACACACACGCACACCCAAACACACACACACACACACACACACACACACACACATATATATATATATATATATATATATATATATATATATATATATATATATATATATATATATGTATGTTTTTATAAAAAGAGATTCAAACATCATCAACTCCTCGTCCTCATGGGCTGATCCAATAACTTTAAAATCATTTATGTCCAAGCGGCTACCACAAATTTGGAAATGATTAGGAACACAGGAGACACACATATATATAATATATACGAGTATCTATACGCACGAGTATGCACACACATATAGATATAATATATATATATATATATATATATATGTACAGTATATAAGTTTTTATAATAAGAGACTTCAACACCATCAACTCATCGTCCTTACGGCCTGATCCAATAACTTTAAAATCATTATGTCCAAGCGGGTACCACAGATTTGGGAATGGTTAGGAACACTGGGGACATGCAGTATAATATATATATATATATATATATATATATATATATATATATATATATATATATATATATATATATATATATATATATATATATATCACGCCTTTTCCTCCTGTAGGAAGAACTATCGCTAGAAGGCTGCTACCACCTGGCTTTCAAGCAAGTCTGCAGGGGTGCGTTTGGTAGCCACAGGCCCTTTTTCTTCTCACCAAAAGATACTGGAACCCATTGACAGCTGTGTGACCACATCAAGGCGTAAGAAAAATTTTTTGGACCAGAATCACCTCATATATCTTTCATAGTTCGCATAACCTAACTGGCCTTGAAGAAAGGCGATATTACAGGATTCTTTACTTCTTCTACAGAAGTAGGCAACAGGTTATAAGCACACCTACTAAAGAACCATGAAGCCTGAATATTGGGAGACGGATGCAGTCTTCAATATCTAGTAATGTTCTGTTTGTCATATATACTAAATAATTCTAATCGTGCTACAAGTTTTCTCCGTCAGAGTGGCGCTATCCTTACACTTTTATCCTTTGTCAGATCAACACTAAAGTGAATCTCATCCATAACTCTGAGGGGATCATCAACTAACGATTCTACCGTTGAAGCTGATATACGTTACCATCTTTGTTTCATCATCACACTTGCACGAACGATTATACTGTTTACATACATATAAGCGTATTTTCCAATTTATGTAGAGTGAACGTCATTCATATCGAATGCGGTGTTGCAAGTCGATACCAAGTTATATCTCAATATTGATTTATTTTTATTATGAGGGGACAATGCTATTTCACAGAAACAATGATTTTGCCTGAATCTTCTCATGTAATGAACTTATTACCTCTTATACGACGTTTAAGCCAGATAACAACTAATGATTCTAAATGAAAAAAAATCCAGCTTAACTCATGAGTAAATCTTTGCAATTGTTCGAAATAACATGCATGTGCAGTTTTCACACGGTTAAGTTTACTTTTCTTGGCATCTCTCATTTCATATATATATTCTTTAATTATTACACCAATAAAACTTTTTCCCCATTTCTGTGTCGTCTGTATTTCATGAAATTAATGAAGAAGATGGTGATACAAAAAAGAAATACACACTTACTCCCGTATATTCCCTTCAACTTGAACAGTATTCTTTGCACATACCTGGAAAGAAATTGTAGATTTGTGAGATAAGCAATATCAAGGTAAAAAATTAATTTGCATTTACTTATAAATCATATCACTACATGAAATAAACAAATTAAAATAAATTAAAAATCAAATTCACAATCTGTGCAGCTAAAGGCTGATATTAATAAAGGTAAGTAATAGAAATAGAGTATGAATAAAGCATGAACCTTGAAGAAAAAAGAACTAAAATTTTTTATTTAATAATTTGAACAAACAATGACACATCTAAGACTAAAGGTAAAAAACGCAAAAATCTACATAAAAGAGCAATGGTTCTTCATATTTTGAAACATTCTTTAATTTCATTTTATTATCTCTCTCTCTCTCTCTCTCTCTCTCTCTCTCTCTCTCTCTCTCTCTCTCTCTCGATGTGAACCAGTTATCTCATACATAACCTCAATACAATACATTCACCCAGGTCCCACTGGCAACACCTCCCCTGCTGTAGGCAATGTGACATACAGAAGCCAAAACCATAAACCTACAGAGAAAAAAAGCGTAAGAGAGAGAGAGAGAGAGAGAGAGAGAGAGAGAGAGAGAGAGAGAGAGAGAGAGAGAGAGAGAGAGACCTAAATAAACATGGTCCCCCTCTTGGCAGCCGACCCAATTCCATTCTATGACCAGAGGACATAAATCACAGTTATCAAGCATTTAAGAACGTAATTCACAACCAGGTATCTCTCTCGCCGTCTCTCTGGCTCCCTCCGACGGACTGTTGTCGCCCGTCTCCCCTCCCATCTACCTTTATCCCGACAAAGACTTGCTCTCTCCCTACCACCATTCCTCCCATCACAACGAAAGTCGTTAGGGTCAATTCATGCCTAAACTAAGGGCTATTCAAAGTCTGTCAGCAACATTAAGCGTGAATGTCCGGTTCAAATTATGCGATAATAACGACCTCAAGGGGGAGACGAACATTCATTTCTGTCAGTTACAAACAAAGCAACGGTATTTGAAAGACCGACAAAACTTCCAGAAAACAACACACTCACTTGCAACGAGAGAGAAAGAGAGACATTTTCCATTTACGCAATTTTCCAAATAACATCAGTGCATCAGTTTATGACTGATAAGAGCAGACATTGTGCTTTGGCAGTTTAAGTTCTACGACAGTGCACCTAACAGTAATGGCTCAAGGCCCCAAAAGGTCATAAACGAGCAAATAGGTTTGACGCATTACCCTTCACACCTACAGTAATGTAGTACCATTAATCATCGTCGGACGATACAAATTACAAAATTGCTTTTATGCAATTCCTCTTAAACTAAGCTCGAACCTTTCTAATAACTCCAAGTTTGTTGTTGAGAAACCGAAATAATACCAAGTTAGACAAAACACACTCTAGTTAGTAGCAAACATACACAACAGAAGTTGATGTATGTCACTTTCCGGTACTCACAAGCGGAGAGAACTCATTCAACAATATGATTTAGATAGGCATACAAAAAAATCTGAATTATTAAAGTAGGCGTAACTGAGCACAAACTAAACAATGAAGGCGCATACTGATCCCCCCAAAATGTAAAACGCTGCAGGTATAGGTCTGAACAGTGTTATAGCTGGAGTGCTTACCTGCACTTCCTATGAATGAGGCTGATGTATCAAGAATAGGATGAATTATAATGACGAAAGGTTGATTTCTAAAAAAAAAAGAAGAGATATTGCATCAATAGTTGTTGCAGTATAAAGTAACTCACTTTGTTACAAACTGCAAATGCTACTATCAATGCTGGCAGTACTGTTACTGCTACTGCGATTACTTAAACATCGCTCACTTTTCCGGGCAAAAACTATTTCCTTTTAATAATTCAAGAGAGCAGGAACTGAATTTTAGTTAGTTACTATTGTATAATTTCAATGATCATTATTATTACTGTTATCATTACAGTTATTATTAATACCAGTAATAATATAACGTACGATGCCTCTGCATTACTGGAAATCTGATTTAATTATTACTATTGCACTGGTTTTAACATTATTATTGTCATCATCATTAAGACGTTTCTTTCAGAGGAAGTGGATCTGGAGGGAGGAAAAAACGGTCGCTCCAACATTCATGCATTTTATGCACCTAAAAACACAAGGCTCGGCTGCAGCACGATAAACTTTCCTAACGCATGTTGCACCACTCACCTCTACGAAGCATATATTCTTGCGCATCCTAGATACTAAGGGCCTTCCTTTCAAATACCTCTTTCGCATTCCGAAATATACGTTTTTTCTCCAACAACTGTCATCCATTCTTTCCACGCGACCAACCCATCCCAAAACGCTCTGATCCGTCCTCTCACCTACATTAACCTATTTGCTTCTTCTGCGTATCTCCACATTTCTTACCTTTTGACTCTCTGCAGGCTGTGCTACTCAGACAGTTCATCTCACCAGCTCCAGCCTTTTTTCTTTCATTTAAATTCAACACTCACGCCTCATTGCCGTATAGGAAAAAATCCAAGCTTTATTCCGAAGTATCTCGTGATTTAAAATGTTCTTAAAAAAATTTAATATTACAAGAGAAACCCAAACTAAGATGTTTTGTAAGCCAGTAGGTTGAGGAGAATGAAACAGGGTTTGTGGGACTGGGCTAATGTTGGATGATCAGGCTGAATGAAGCTTAAGATTTGCTAGTAAAGTGACAGCTTCGGTCCTAAAAGTTACAAAGTGCAAGTTCACTTATTTGGTATTGAGTTTTGATAGAAAGATCTGAGAAGTGTGTACTGTGTAACATTAAGAAATAATCAATGAATATTTCATCAGATATGCTTCTTTATTTGAATGGGTATTTTGAAAAAATTGTGTTCTACATTTATACTTTCAGTTAAATTTATCAACTTGTGTATCTTTACTGAAAAGAAAGAAGCTCGGAAATTTGTTCTATCTTTTCTTTAAACCAAAGATGCTTTACCTAAGAGAGGCGACATAAAAGATGGCATTCCATTATAATTTTCAACTCAATTTTTCGGCCTCGTAGCTAGGCCTGCTCTTACAAATATTCCATCCATTATAACTTTAGAAATCGTAAACATAAAACATACAGACATTTTACCCTGATATTCGATATTCTGCCTGCTTTCATGAGGATATATCAGTACCTGTGGAGTTATGGTTAGAGTCTGTTTTTCTTTACTTTCCTTTCCTCAGAATAGGTCAAGTTAATAACACTGAGATGTCTGTCCCGTTGGTCTCCGTAGAAAAAATAACGGTACACACTTCTCTTTTCCTTGGGTCGGGGCTGCAGACGTTGCAGAAAAGTAAATATACCTTAGTTTAACCAGACCACTGAGCTGATTAACAGCTCTCCTAGGGCTGGCCCGAAGGATTAGACTTATTTTACGTGGCTAAGAACCAATTGGTTACTTAGCAACGGGACCTACAGCTTATTGTGGAATCCGAACCACATTATACCGAGAAATGAATTTCTACCACCAGAAATAAATGCCTCTAACACTTCATCAGCCGGCCGGAGACTCGAACTCGGGCCTAGCGAGTGCTAGTCCACAGCTCTACCGACTCTCCCAACGATGAGCTGCAGACGTTCCAGAACACCGGAGGTTCGCTTGTTAAGCGTTGAGAAGAACACTTTCACCTAATGAGATACGGTGCCTCTCAACTCAACAAACAAACCTCTAAGGTTATATAGTTTTCAGATTCATCATTTAAATTTTGAATCGAACAAGAACCCAAGCAAAAACAACTTTCACAACTAGTGACATTTCTTGTCAGTGTGTGTGATTCCACACTTGCACATGAGCCAATAACAATGAATCTACATTCTCATATAACAGTGAAATACAAAGGGAAGGGTTGAAATGTTGCAGGTTCGTATTTCCTCTTGTATGTAAAGTGATACACAGGCACTTACTCAAATTATTAAAGACCATTAACTGCTCAAGAGAATAAAAATGAAAACTGATTCATTTAAATAAATAAAACCCACTACTCATTTCCATTAAACGCTTAGGATACGATTAACATAAGAGAAAAGGAAATAAAGTGAAAACGTACAAATTAAGTCATCTCATTTTTTCCTTCGGAAAGATTCATTTCCCGTTCTCCATTCAGAGGAGCGAGTCGCACCACCAATCTTTCAATCTCTTCCGCCAATCTCTCAATCTTCTCCATCATTCCTTTACGGTTTGAGTGACTTTTACAACCCCTACAGAAGCCTTCGCCTATTGTGAAGAACAGCAGAGAGAGAGAGAGAGAGAGAGAGAGAGAGAGAGAGAGAGAGAGAGAGAGACTCCAAAAGGGACAGGGAGGGAGGTCACTAACACAAGCTCCATTGTAATGGAGATTAGGGGTAATCCGCCTGTAATCGTCACCCTAGCTAAGTACCCGAATGAAAAAAAAAAAAAAAAAAAAAAGAAAAGCGAAAGGAAAATGTGAAGCAGTGTGTTGAAGGCCATGGCAAGTGATGCGCTTATTCCAGAGAAAACGGATTAAGCGAATTTAGTGCTCGGAATGGTAGCAGAGTTCATCGGATGAAAAATAAAAATTTGCAGCCACATTCATGACTATTGTACACACACACACGCACATCATCAATTTTTTACAGTATACTTGAAATCTTTCAAATGTAAGTTTTTCTTACTCTTTTCGTCACGGCATTCCTAGATTTTCATCTGACAGTCCAGGCAACAATATTTTTTTGCATTCATTCAGTATTTCTAAAACTGGAAATTTATATTCACAATGTTTCACACAAAATCATAATACCTGACTCATTATGGGCATGAAATTTCATTTCCCTTTTTGATTTTCAGTGCACACACGCACACACACATATATACTGTATATATATATAATTTATATGTATATATACATACATATATATATATATATATATATATATATATATATATATATATATATATATATATTTATATATTATTTATTACTGTGAAACAAGTCCCCATGTGTTCATTTAAATATATATATATATATATATATATATATATATATATATATATATATATATATATATATATATATATATATATATATATATATATATATATTCTAGGATAAAAGTAGACTGTTTCCTTTATTGGGGTAGTTCCTGGACAAAAATAAAAACAAGAAAATAATCGTTGCCACTTTCATCATTTACCTGCTAAATGGAAAGATGAACCCCATACAGAATACTCGTACACTATCTACTGTACTGTATATATCTACATAGAAAGGTCATCAGCATCGCGTGCCATTTCACTTATCATATTCACGCACTCTCTTTCTTTCTACAAATTAATGCCACGTCAACCCAGTACCTCTTCCTTGAACTATACAGTACTTGAGCCCTTTCAGTCGTCCTCACAAAACTTCCAAAATATACGATCTTTTCACTAATTTTCCGGCTTGCAGTCTTTCCGTACAACCAAACCATATCAAAACAAACTGATCCATCTTTTCACCTGCACTGTCATAGCACCATTTATTCATGTATAGCCTACAAATTTCTTTCAATTCCTTTTACTCCGCATGCAATAGACAAACAATTCAAATCCCTTCTTCGCTTTCATTAAAGGAACAACAATCTCGGCCTTCATCTCAACTCTGGCTGCCACAAACACATCTCTTCTCTTGCAGATAATCAATATACTGCACACCCTTTTGTATTCACAGTGCTCTCATCAAACCATCATTCCTTACTTTTGCTCCACAAATCATCTGAATCAACCACTTCCCTGCTTCCACCATTCATAATAACCATTATTACATCGTCTTCCTACTTCCCTTTCCCATATATCATGAAAACCTTTCACTTACATTCACATTAAACCTTCTATTTTTACGAACATCTTCACAATTTTCACAATGCTCTTCATTCAATTTTTACTATGTTCTCCCTATTCTCAAATAAACACCATCACCTGCACGCATTAACGATTCTGATCTCATTGGAAATAGACATTAAGACATAGTACACCTTGTCTCAGACCCAATTTTACACCCAACCACTTGCTTTCACTCTACACATATTGGAACAAGCTTCTTTTCTCTCGAAAATTGGCTACCACTTCACAACCTCTACAATGCATTATGAGCATGAAATTTCATTTCCCTTTTTGATTTTCAGTGCACACACGCACACACACATATATACTGTATATATATATAATTTATATGTATATACACATACATATATATATACATATACTGTGTGTGTGTATATATATATATATATATATATATATATATATATATATATATATATATATATATATATTTATATACTATATTTACTACTGTGAAACATACTTTTCTAGGTCCACGCATACCACATACTCTCTTCCACATTACTCTAAAACTTATCAATACAAACATACCTCTCTGTAATAAGCCTTACTTTCTGAATCTAATACCTATCAAACATCTTCCTGGTGTACTAAGTAGTGCTAAACCTCCTTAATTCTTATGGCCAAGAACCTTGCCTTGATCTCTGTTTTGTGCAAAGGAACTATTATTTCTCTCAGCCATTCCTTTGGAACCTGTCTGTCACCCAGACATATTTTGATAGCTGTGCAATCTAATTATCATAACGCAGCATAACGGTAACCACATTATCTCCTACTGCAAGGCATGCTAACGTCAAGTCCACTTTACCACAAGATTAATAACGTACCATACCTTTTTCAAACTTCTGTCTTTGATCCCGTGTTCATACTCTTGTTTACTGCCGCATGATCATCTATTTGGGCCTGCAAGTACACTTCAAATATCCCCTTTTTTCCTTCACTCCCCCTACAAGTTTTCAACACATCATTTTCCTGACTATTTCCTCCTCCTTCCGTCTTATACTGACAAACACACTTCTAATGGATTCTGTAACTCTGTCTTCGATTATACATATCCCCTTATACCCTATTTTCCTTCCTTTACCCTTGCCAATTTTTCACTAATCACCGCCTTCGGCTCTATTCTCTGTTTCTTGTTATCAAACTTAATTGTATTAATTGCAATCATGTCAAATTTTTCAATCCTTCGTCTCCAACTTAAATTTCTATAGAGTATCACTATGGTTCCGTGAAACAATGTGCTGACATACATCAAGGCCCTCCTCTTCCAAGAACTCTTCCAGCTCCTCTGTACTAATAATGTATAACAAAGCCTGTTCCTAATCATTTTCCCTTTCCCAACATTACTTATAATTGCTGACTTTTGTAAAATACTGTAAAAAACAAAGCCCCTTTCCAAACACATTTCCACACGACTCCATTTTTCTTCAGACCTACTCTTCCCCATTAACCAAGCCCTGCCACGCACAGATTCATACTCTCCAAGAAACACTGCTTTTCACTTTCATGTTTTTAATTTCTAAATCATATACAATTAACACTGACGTTTCTCCAGCCATACTCAATTTTACCCATGTGATCCTTGGGATAAAACATTTGCACTTTCCCCTTCGTCTCCACAGTCCTCCAGACAATAACAGACCTTCCATAACTTTGAACCTATCAGCTACCAAGGCACAAACACCCTGTGGCCTTCCCAATTCTACACATCCTCCACACTCCTAACACCCATTTGAGATTTGAAGGACCATTTCTCCTTTGATTTTTAACTACAAGGGTGTAAGTATGGAGGTGCAGATCCCTTAACTTGGCTATTTGAAATCACACCATGCATATAATTTTTATTCTATACCTTGACATCCTACAAGAATGGTGAAGTATGATTGCTGTTGGTCTCAAAAGAAGTTTGTTCCCAATTATGGGGTATTCTATCTCATCTGGAGGCCACAACTCCCCATTAGGAAAGCTATTGTTTTGGAACAGAACGTTCAATGTAGTCTGTGAATGCTAAACAAATTTATATAATATATATACATACATACATACATACATACATACATACATACACACACACACACACACACACATATATATATATATATATATATATATATATATATATATATATATATATATATATATATATATATACACACACAGACAGACAAAGTCAGTGTAAAGTTACATCCTAAAACTGAATGAGGGTTTAGTAGAATAATATGGTGAGGTGATCGAGTCAGTTTACGGAAGCTTTAAGGAGACGCTATTATATTTAGACTGACTATCTTGTTCATTTCTTGAAGTATGTATCATAAAAATTATGAGTTCTCTACTTGCCTTAAAAACAAATTTTTATGGCAATGGCCTTAACACAGAGAAGTTATTTCAAAAGCCACTCCTTACAGAAATGGGTCTAAGTTGGAGAAGTGAGAGATGCGAGTCACTCCTTAAATTTCAAATTGCAACGACCTTGGTTGAGTAGTTTATTGATGTTACATGTTGAAATACCAAGAACTATACTAAATCAAATTCTATGTATCTTAATGAGGCAGTTTACATAGTCCATAAAAATATAAAATCTTACACATCCGAGTCACTGTCTGGTTTGCAGTTTGCTGCTGGAAATAATGGAACAATGACCACTACTGGAAATCAGTGGAACAATAACCACTACTTATATCACCCTCTTCTTAATTATGAATATATGCTACGGCCCTATTACTCCCCAAAATTGTTTACGCACTGAAACCAGCCTACAACAAATACAAATACAAGTACCACCACTACCATCCTCCTACTTGAACTTAAATTGTCATCGTCAGAAACACGGATCTACTAAAAAAAAAAAAAAAAGTTTCCACACCCAGCCATAAATGGAACAGTCATAACTCTAATGTATCTGTCGTATATTTCATTTATTTCATGCAGGGCTACTAGTCATCCACTCTCACAAGAATTCTTACGGGGAAGTGTGTCAAAGATTACAGGCCCTGGAAATCTCAGCTTTTTCCAAGTTCTGTAAGTATATAAAATAAACTTGGCCAATTCCTCTGTGTCAAGAAAAGACTCTTGGTATTGCTCTCAGGCATTGTCTACTGATATCAGATATATATGCAAAACAGTACACAATTACCAAAGGGCACGCAAAAGATTCTCCAATCAGGATAGAGATAACATTCCTTTATTTTTTTATCTGATATGCCTTCAAAGTAACAGAATCTACTTCAATAATTTTTATTACAAATTATTGTTACAAATTATTAACTTTTCACTGTTAAGATTGACGCAAGGGATATCTTCAATCCATTTTGTATGGGTTTGCAAATCTCAGGTTTTCTTGGTATTTAATCAGACTAGTAGTTCATAAACTTTTCTAATACTTCATTCTGAAAATGCCATTTATTAAACACCTGGTAACTTATTTTTTTATTTTTCCCTTAGTAATGACAGAAAAAGTAATATTCATATAGTCACCGCCTGACTGGAGAACAATGAGCAGTAGATGTACAACGTAAGTATTATAAATGCTATGCACATTATGATACTCATGAACTGCAGAATTTTATAGATGAAATAGAGAAAAAGCTATAAGAATTGTTTTTGTGGACATGAATGCCATACGAAAGGAAGGCCTGGGAGACTGCATATGAAGATGGGGTGCAATTTTTTAGTTCTCGTGCTGCAAGTAATTTGTTCACTGAAGTGCTCTTTCCAACAAAAGGACATCCATAAATACTCTTGCACATCTCCAGATGTGATTTATTTGGTTTTTGTCATCTCCAGATGGCAGTTACAAAAACCAAATAAATCACATAATTATTAAGCAAGAGAGAAACAGAACACAAAGGAAAGTCAGTATCTACAGATGTCCGCAGTGATCACGAACTTATCATCACATGAAAGGTGAAATTAAAAGCATCCAACAAAACGTTAACATAGAATCTAGGTTTGATGGAATAAACTTTTTTGAGGATGAATATTAAGAAGTTTTTGCAAATGAATTTCAAAATTGACGTGCAGTTCTAGAAACCATATCTGACGGAACAGACAATGAATAAGGACTGGTTAAAGATGAACTACGTGGTTTAGAAGGGCAAGAGTTGCACAGATCAAATATTTGTTTTAATACATATATTCATCACTGTTATTGCTGGTGTCATCCCTCATGAATATGCAGAGAATAGTGAGTGCTAAAAAAGGATAATATTTCACAACTGCTGTTGTAATAATAAAAAAAAAAAGGGTGGTACGAGATCGACATGAAGGATTAGACTGGAGAAATAACACAAAGTTGACAGACTTAGAATATGCAGATAGCTGTTTTAATCAACATAACATCATAAGATTGACAACGCTTGCATAATAAAATGCGTCATTGTATATCTGGAGAGATGGAACTCAGATAAATCTAAGAAAAACCGAGCAATGAGAACAGCTTATGCACAAAAGGATGACATAAAATTATTAGGAGAAATTATTACTGTGACTGAAATTTCTAATATTCAGAAATAATGATACCCAGCACAGGCTCTCTAGAGATTCCTGAAAGACTAAAAAGGCAACTCAAATAATGGGCAGGATAAATATGATCTGGAAACCAAACGGATATGCATATCTAGAGCCCTCTGTTTTGCTATACGGACAAGAAACATGGCATGAGAGTAAACTACATCTAAAAGATTTTGTGCGTTTTGAGAATAAAGCTTCAAGAATAATAATAATAATCAGATGCAGGGAAATGAGTTAAATGATATATAATAGGAATATATATATATATATATATATATATATATATATATATATATATATATATATATATGTGTGTGTGTGTGTGTGTGTGTGTGTGTGTGTGTGTGTATTACACCTGAAAGAACATTACGTGATAGCGTCAGCTCGGTTCCTGTGGGCACGAGGAGTTGTCAATAAAGGTTTAAGAAGAGTATATGGGGTCAGATGGCAGAAGACAGTTAGAAGTGATACCCTAAGGGAAATTACGGATGTTTCGTTTGTTGAAGAGATAATGATGAAGGACATAGAGACGGCTTGGATTTATCCTAAACAAAACCCCTACGAAAATAATATGAGATAGTGTCAGCTGGGTTCCTGTGGGCACCGGAAGAGGTGGAGGACTCACACCAGATCTTCTTGGATGAAACCTGTAAGTAGCTTGGCTGGAGACGAGTGGAGATTTGTGGAAGATGAAGCGCACGAAAGAAACGAGTGGCAAAACTGTACAGAGGCCCTTTGCGGTACTTGGCGCTGGAAGGGGTGTTGATGATGAACTAGAGAGTTGTGAATTAAAGAGCTGTAAATTTTCGCGATAGCTTAAAAAATGCTAGGAGCTGATCCAGACTTTTTTTACTTATAATAGAAAGTAAATAGTTTGGATTCATTCCTGACATTTTCTAAGCTATTAAAGAAATTTAAATAACAATTTTTTGTAATTAGTCAGCCTCCGAGACAGAGATCTGTTTTAAATTACGCCATAATGCGGAATTACCATATTCTTACAAAATTACTTATTTGTTTTAGATACTGTCAGTTTTTTACAGTTTCTCTGTTCCTTGATCATTATTCTGTTTAATATATTTTATACTTCATCAAATTCTTGCCTGGTACTACTATGACAAGGGAGTATTCTAGTACACTATAATATAAATTTGATCAACAGAGTTGGTCTAATTTATATAAAAATATGTGAGTATACTGGCTTGATAAAATGAATAACATATAAATTAATCATTTAAAGAATTTACAAAGGATTCGTTATCTTCCATCCCCTCCAAGACCCAGCTGTCAAAACATAAAATATTTACTACTGAATTTTAAGAGCCGTTTCTTTCATCCAAAACTCCCAGAATTACCAGTTTGGTATTCTAGGAATACATTCTGTTCGCCTACCTGAATTCTGTGTACAGAATAAAAAACCGAAATCTATCTAATGGAAAACAAATCAAACTAATGAGGCTACAGTCTACATTCAATTTCAGCTCTCTCTCTCTCTCTCTCTCTCTCTCTCTCTCTCTCTCTCTCTCTCTCTCTCACCCACTCTCCCACCACGCCCTTGCCTACTCATACATCAGCTCTCCTGTTCCGTATCCTTCCCCTGCCAAGAGCCCTCTGTATCCCATTCCATCTCGTTTCCGCAGTGTTTACCTCCCCTTTTCCATAAACCAATCCCTGTCATCAAACATCCTTTTTTTCTTCCTATCTTTCTTTCTCTCGTTTTTTGCCGTGCGCAGGCCTTGTATGGAATAGAAAAAAATCAAAGGTGGAGGGGAATGGTGGTTAACGGAAAGAAAAATATTTTTGTATCTGGATTCCAGCAGAAGTTCATGTTTATTTAAGAGATATAATCATATTTTCCATAGTCGTTTTTCTTTATTTACTGTTTTTCAATGATTAATGAGG
The DNA here is from genome assembly GCF_040412425.1 of Macrobrachium rosenbergii. NCBI lineage: Eukaryota > Metazoa > Arthropoda > Malacostraca > Decapoda > Palaemonidae > Macrobrachium > Macrobrachium rosenbergii. The sequence goes on from NC_089746.1 coordinate 35,940,276, forward strand.
ACGTAATTATGCATGGTATGATGATCGATATACGGATTTGAGAAAAATGAAAAACAGACAGAGAGATAGAGAGGGAGTTGTCTTTTGGGATACAAATCACACGAAACATATTTACAAATATACTTGCTTGTATACGTTGGTGTATGCGCGTCCTCAAAAACACTCACGGGCGTACGCATGCAAGCAGACACACAAACACACACACATATATATATATAAATACATATATGTATATATATACTGTATACACACACACACCACACACACACACACACACACACACACACACACACACACACACACACATATATATATATATATATATATATATATATATATATATATATATATATATATATATATATATATCAGAAGGGAAAGTAAGCTCTACAACCAAGAGACAGTGAAAGGGCATCCCACTCCTACCCCTAAAAAAAAAGAACGTACCGTGAAGGCCAAAATCCTTTAGAGAAAGGAATAGGATAAAAGGGAAAAATGGGTAAAAAGAGAAGGACGAGAAATATAAAAGAATCTGTAGGTCACGAGGACGAAAGGCTCAGGAGAGAAAGGAGAAGGACGACCTGAAATTTAGAAGCAGCTGCTGCGGTCTTAAAGGATTTTCCAACATTTAACACAAAATATCTCCATTTTTACGGTACTATAGATGGCGTCATATATCTGCTTTACTCTTTGATGGTCCTTGGGACGAGGACACTGGATGGTCCTGAATTGCTTGAGAGAGAGAGAGAGAGAGAGAGAGAGAGAGAGAGAGAGAGAGAGAGAGAGAGAGAGAGGAAACAAAACATATTCGAATCAATGCTTTAACTTTTCTTATACAACTCGTTTCTTCTAAAAACGACCCTAACTCTGGTTTTTGGTGTCATTGGCAAGGTAAGTTTAGCAGTCTTACAAGTATTGCCTTTTCCTTTAAATTTTCAAGGAGGATAAAACGGAAAACGTAAGAATAAATTTTAGTACGTTAAGCTAACAGTTCAAATATATCAACGATGTTTACGATTCTTCTTACAAGGTAAGCGTGAAATCGAATCTACGGTACTTTACTGACAATGATCTCCACACTTTTTTTTATGTGTAATTAAAATAACGAAAGGGTTAGATCAAACCAAGTACTGATGGTGGGATATTCTAGACACCTCTGTTATCTAGTTTGCACCTAATTTTCCTTAATATTCTTAAATCCTTGGCAGAAAATGCTCGACGCCCACTTGGCCACTCACCAACCTACAGTGTTCCATAAACGTTTGAACAAGTGTCATCTCTGGTATGATACCCTAATGGCACTGAATGATAAATTAAGAGGCACTGAATTGGAAATTCAACATGTGCACGGTACTCAGAAATTCATTTTGTCTCAAAGCAATTTAGTGTTCACCATGTATCTTTTTTGGTTGCCATCTTTGACAGATGTCCACCAAATGCCTATAGAGAATCTTGGGTTCCTAATTAACCCAGAGTGAGAACTACACTTGAATCTTTCTGCAAAAGTAATAATTTTGAATATCTCTTTGTTATTGCAACATACCGTATCTTGCCATTTAGAACCATGAAAGAAAATATCTTCATCTTGTTACTAATAAACTCACTTGAGCAGTATTGCAGAATTTTTCGAAGGGGCTTGAATGGACTATTCAACGCTGCTGAGATGGATAAAATGAGATGTGGAAGTCTCTTAAAAATACACGGTTTAGTTCTCATTGATCCCAAGAACTTGAAGGAATCCTTATAATTGTCAGGTATTGTTGAAGCACAGAAGGAACAGCAGATCCCTTATCATAACTGCTTCTCAAGATACTTTTACCTTTACAGTTTAATCCCCTTCGATTACTGCATTGGGCTATCAGACAATGAACCCCACAAAATGGCAGAACGACGTCAGCCAAGTGTTGAGGGCCACCTTAATCAGGATGCCTTATGAGCCCTTTGGAACGAGTTCGAAAAATTGCTGAATATGTGGCAAGATACAATTTATATAACGTCCGAAATGCGGTTGGCTTTAGATAACAGTATGAATACCTCATTCTCATTTAATTTCTCCCTCTCTTTTTCCCTATGTCTTCCTAGTCTTTCATGTACGTGCATAAGTTTGAGTAATATGACTGGATAATATTTGACACAGCATTATAATTCGTCTTTGAATAAGAACTTAATTTTGTCGTTATTATTATTATGACAACGAACTTAGTTTTGTCGTTATTATTATTAAGTATTCACATGATTTCATCTTAAGTTTTTGCTTCTCTCTCCCTCTCTCTCACATTTTGATTAACTAGTTCGTAGCTTGCATTACGTAATTCGCATTTTTTGCGATGCGAACTGAAGATTGCTTTTCCCTTTTAGTATGTGAGTTGCTCTTGACTCTTTGATGAAATAAAAAAATGCAGATGTAGATTCAGAGTTTTGGTTAATAAAAAGAAAAAGTAGATTATGGCTGGACTGAGGAACGGCTGAAGTCTACAACTGATGCGGCATTGGTAGGCTTTCTGTACATACTATGTTTAAATTCGTTACTTATTCTGTGTACTAGGCATTCTAAAAGATTAGGCCACCTTCATTTTCCGTTTCTATTGTGAACTTTATTGATACCAAATTCATTAAATTTACCAAAGAAGGTATTCACATGTGTTGTCAACATACCTGAATCATACACATTACAGGAATGATTTTGTTTAATATTCTGCTTTCAAAAACTCCACGTATAAGTTGCTTAAATCTGGAGATAAAGTTTACCCAAAATTTTGAGGGTAAAAGTTCCGGCTGAATTAGATGCTCTCTAAGATATTATACAAAATATTTTTAACAGATCAACAATAGGTACATTTGAGAATAATGAGTAATGATATTACATCAAAACTCATGAACCTTGAATTTGTGCTTTACTCAACAGCGTTATCCTCATAAATACTTTGGCTGTACTGAGAGCTGGAGTTTATTATACCATGTGGGTTGCTTATTACTTTAATTTCTTACTATACACTTTATTTGTTACTTCATAATTTCCAAACCTAATTGGGTCAGAGTAAAAAATAATGTTATGAGCTATAAATATAGAATATGGCAATATTATAATTTCTTTACGTATTTTTCGTTAACATTTTACCCCTGTATTGTTGGATAACTTTGGATAGTGGAAGTGAGTGTTACCATGTATATGGAAATTTAACCATAAGGCTTAAGACCTAAACTCAGGATAATTTTCGTCTTGTTACGATTTTAAGAGAACCCTATATTCCTAAATAGCCTACTGCAGTAAAATCGAAACATCATATATATATATATATATATATATATATATATATATATATATATATATATATATATATATACATATATATGTACATATATATATATATATATATATATATATATATATGTGTGTGTATACATATATATATATATAATATATATATAATATATATATATATATATATATATATATATATATATATATATATATATATATATATATATATAAAATGTTTCGATTTTATATCTCTTAAAATCACAACAAGACGGTATGGTTAAATTTCCATATACATGGTAACACTCACCTCCACCATCCATATACTCATATATATATATATATATATATACATATATATATATATATGTATATATATATATACATATATATATGTATGTATATGTATACATACATATATATATAATATATATGTATATAAATATATCAAAATTCTTCTTCAAGAGATAAATCCGCCCTTCCAAGCGATCATTTTTTTCCTCATCTCTTACCGATTTCCAGGATGCATTCACACTCGACCCCCATCTTGGTAAAATGGCCAAGAGGGGAATGGGGAAGGGGATTAGGATGAGTGTCGTGGGTGAGGAAGGGGGAGCAAAGGTTCCTGAGTGGAATGGAGAGAGGGTGGTGCCCTTGGTCGAACTTATTGCATTCTTGGCTGTGAATAAGATGATGACAATGGACGTCCTTTTGTGAAGGAGGAAGAGGCTGGCCAGAGGGCTTCCGGGCAGCTTCCTTTCTCTAGAATACCAAGTAATCCATCTTGATTTCAGTCTTCTTTCCTCCTTTATACACTTTCATTCTTGTAATTCCGAATTCAGGGGTTGGTCGTTCCGTCTCTTCCTTTCTCTTCTTCTTCTTCTTACGCCAGCAGCAGCGGGGGTGGCGGTGGAGATGGTGCTTCTTCTTCTTCTTCTAGAGATAATGCCAAGAAAAAAAGACCCTCTTGTTCTATTTTCATGTCGCTCTTTTGTGCTAAGAGAAATTTTCAGACTTTTAAAGTAAAACAGGGTTTTGCATCTTGCTTTTCATTTACGGAAAAATGTGGAGTCTCTGCATTTGAATATGAAAGAAAGTGGTATTCTTTTTTTCCCTTGGCTACAATCATTTTTACGTCTCATAAAGAAGGCAGGATAATTTTATGACCCTTGTACAAACAAAAGGCTTTCATCACTATTCTTTCTCGCCGCCTTTTTGTTAGGAGCCTAGGAGTTGAGGAGGAATCTGATAACAGATGTGTAGTAAGGGACTGAATTTTTAAATATAAAAGAAGTATGGGTGTGTGCATATAAGCATGAATTTGCGTACTGTGCATATAAGCATGAATTTGCGTACTGTGCATATAAGCATGAATTTGCGTACTGTGCATATAAGCATGAATTTGCGTACTTACTCGTGATCGTCGAGAATTGTTAGCACAACTTATTTCGCTTTTTACCCATAACCATTGTATTATAACTAAGAATATTGTTATAAAAAATGCTATTATAACTAATGTAACGGTTAAAGGCAAATAAAAGGCACTGCCAACTGAGACGACACGATTAGAAAACTTCATTACTATACATTTTTACACTGAGGCAACAGTCCGAAGACTTCGATCACTTTTAATTTTCTGTAAAAGAAAACTATTGTGCCGGCTTTGTCTGTCTGTCCGTCCGCACTTTCGCTGTCCGCCCTCAGATCTTAAAAACTACTGAGCTAGAATCATCAAACATACCAAATTGTAGCCCTCTAGCCTCAGTAGTTTTTATTTTCATTTACGGTTAAAGTTAACCTTAATCGTGCATCTGGCAGCTATATAGGACAGGCCACCACCGGGCCGTGGTTAAAGTTTCATGGGCCGCGGCTCATACATCATTATACCGAGACCACCGAAAGATAGGTCTATTTTCGGTGGCCTTGATTATACGTTATACAGAAAACTCGATTGCGCCGAAGAAACTCCGGCGTATTTTTTACTAGTTTCATATTGACAACAATTGAACGCTTCGATTTATTCTTGTAGCATCAAAGGCGTTCCCTTCAACTGTAAAACTGTCATCTGTGAAAAACCTCACCTTAGCCGAAAAATAAATGAGTCAACAGACCTCACTTTTTCATTTGTGCTCATATGTAAGTCCTTCGGTTTACATTTCTTATCAAGAATAAAATTAGATTTCGCCTCATCTTTCACACTTATAAATAAAGATCTCGCCTCATCTTCCAAGTTGAGTGAAGTGGAAGGCCTCTACATTTTTTATACATGGCATATAAAGATCTCACTTTACCTTGCATACCGATAACAGTTCGAAGCTTTCTTTATTTTATAATGACTACTTTAAGAGTAACCTTTTTCTTATATATTTTGATAACATTACTGAACTAACTTTCTCATTCATAATGACGGAAATTTAAGACTACGCTTATTACATGTTGATTAATTCAACCGATCATTTCAGCAGCTACCGCATCAGAAAGACTTATTATAAAGCTGAAACGTACTTGAAGAAATCTAAGGAAAGTAACAAAGCGACATGAATACAAGCGGCAATATGATTAGTATCTTGTTACAATATTATAATTTTTTGCGGTTATCATTCTGATAAATACATTTCTTATGATAATGATAATCATCATTTCAATTAATATCGAAGAATATACTCTCGTTATGCAGCACACCACCTTGAGGCTTCCTGCACTCAGAAAGGGCCTGAGTGCCATGGCAAAATTTCTTTTCCCTAATGTTTCGCTTTGCGTAAACCTGGTGCCAAACACGCAAGGAAAAGCAAAGATTTCAAACGATTATTCCTTCCGCCGAGAAGCCCAAATTTCCATTATATTTCATAAAACGTGTTCACACATTCTCGTGTGAACTCAAAAGGTAACTTGCAGAATAGTCATGCGACATTTTCATTTCTTCAAAACGGTATGCATTTCTCGACGCAATACCAAAAACATTCTGCCCCATTCCACTATTCTGGAATACTGGAAAAAGGAAGAGCAAAATTATAAGTAAGCTTTGATGTATACCCTAAACCGATTCATCAAGATCACCTGCTAGTGAAGGTGAGTGGTTTAAAGGCGAAATAGAAAATAAACCACAAAACGTCCGACAATATTATCATCTATTATCTATATTATTATAACGCTGTATTCAGTTAATGAATCTGTATCCTGTCGTACTACAACAAATCTGAACTTTACCACTAATACCACTAATGTTCACGATGTTTATGGCATTGCTAAAAACGTTAAATATCACTCTTCATGCAATCCAAGACAATCGCCATTAGGATTAATAACTAATTTTTTTACAATTACGTCAATCCAGGGGACGTTTTTTACCGGTAACGAAGGTAAATGCTTCCTACTATCTACTAGACATTTAAAATATACCAGTAATATTATACCGTACCCGTTTTTTCCATTTCATAGCTGATATTTTCCATTATAAAACATTTAGCTGATATCTAAATTATATTTTCAATCATTTTTCTTGTGAACGAATATGTTTTATATTAAAAAATTACTATTATGCTATTATCATGCCATTTCAAATTATTTGATTTTCCGCTCTTTCCTGTACTTACTCTGATTATCCTTCCGTTTGGAAAATGTAGTTCTTCATTAATAAAACTTTCGCCAATATAAAAGATAGTTGCCAATTTGTCTTTTATAAAAAGTATAATTAATTTCAACGGATCGTTTACAGCAAATGGCGTTTCCAATTATTTGTTCTCTAATAAACAATATTATTTTGTATCATTTTATATCTCAAATTTCAGTCTTTACTCGCAAAAATCATTTTTCTGTGAAGTAATATTATGGTTTTACTGACAACGTTGCATCAGCATCCTTCCATTTCCCGATTTACAGGAAATCTATCTTTACATCCATCACGACGATGTTTTTACAAAGAAATTACTTCTATACATAATGACTTTCATAATTAGGTAATGAATCATCATTTCAATATAATTTTACTGTGTTTGTATCTTGGCATCATTAAGAAATGTTTTTTAAGCATTTTTCCCCTCACAGTTAGAACGACGGTCTTGTAAGTAAAACCCGTATACACCCAAATCACACTGTTTGTACAAAATATTTCAGCATGCATCAATCGAATTTTGGATTTTTTTTAACTTTGTATTTCCCTCCAATCATTAAATGTAAATTGATGAATATTTTTTTTTTACGTAACTCGACCAACCACGATAGCTTGTCCTTTAACATTTATCCTATATTGTCTTTCATTCCTGGTAAACCAATATTTTGCTATAAAGGAAGACTCCTTAAAAAATGTCCTCTCTATTTTCAAGACCTGTTTTTTCCTGAAATAAAGAACTTTTACACTCAAAAGTAACCATCATCTCTTTTATTCTATAAAAGATGTTGCATTATTCAAAGCTTTCTTAACATAAACACAGAAGGTATATTATTACGCTTTAATTATTTCTCCATTTTGTGAAAACGTACAAAAATGGTCACTGCTGGAAACTTCATTGCATGTGCCTATATATCGCCACACAATTACAGAAATAAAAAAGATGAATTTTGTCAACTGAACAGAGCACGCATACCATAAGTAATCGTCATTATATAATAAACATTTTCACCAAAAGTAAGGGCACAGTTCGAAACAAAAATATTAATAATCTGTACCATCGCACAGGAGTTCATCAACCGAGGTTTGGCATACTTTAATTTTTCATTTTAAACCTTAAACTAATAGAACAATGAGATAGAAATCCATTGCGACCCAGGTGTCCTATACCTCATCTTTAGATATATGGACAAAAATATCATATCAGTATATCAAAAGAAACTGATTTTTTTGGGACACCTGGCCGGGGGGATGGTTGCTCTGAGGTAGGGAGCACCTTAGTACTTTCGTCGCCCCTTGCTTTTCGGATTTTGAACCTGTAGGTTTAAAACCATCAGATTTATTGACGTTCAAAACTTGGAGAAAAATGAGAATAAGAACTGGACAATAATAATCGGCTGGTCCAGGTAAGCAAGACCTCACCTCGTGATGAATTGACAGAAAATGTATTTAATGTAGTTTTGTTCTGGTCCAGAACAACAGCACATTAAATGCATTTTACTGTATTTAATGTTTTTCTAATTTTTACTGTTGTGGAGGAAGGAGGACGCTTTTGCAATATCGTGAACAACGCTCTGAAATTCCGATCTGCCATCAATTCAAAATTGCCAGTTACTCGCAGCTAAAACCCAAAGAACAAGAAAAGTAGCATATGCAAACTAATTTTAACCCCGCTCTCTCATATAGCCTACCATAGAAAGTTACTCATATAACATAACAGATTTTTGCCTTGCAGGGAAAATACAATCACAATTACTTCGTGGATGCACGTATCTGTTAACCTTAGTCAACATAAATAAAAAAAAAGTATATAAATAGTTGAGGGGATACTGTGCATTAGGATTTAAGTTCACATTTAATACACGGTAATATTCCAGAGCGAACTGTACATAAGGATACATCCACACAGTTGACCCACAAAGAGACACGTTTCAAAAGAATGGAAACAGGACCAATTCTACCGTAATTCAATATACTGATAGCTATTTCCGGCTTTATAAACATAACGAATTCGCATGATGCGATTTGAATCCCAGAGAGTTTAACATACGACCAAACCAAAATGATCAAAACGAACCGTTCTAAAAACAAGTATATTTGTAAATAAAACTAAAATTTTGTGCATCGAATTATTTGCTCAGGAGAAAGAAATATTTGTGAATGCTTTGTTATACAAGTAAGGAAAATGCAAAAAAAAAAAAAATAAATAAAAAAAAAAAAAAATAAATTGGGAAGTAAAATGTATCTTTGAGGTCATTTTGACATAAAACATATGATCGGAACTATCTTCATCTTTGTCAACCTAAAATCCCTGATAATAAAAACAATAATCTATATAACATGAATCTTTCATATACACAACAGTACTCTAAATTTTTCCTTTCGAACACTCTCAGATATAAAAAATTCAAAGAGAACAGAACAACTATAATTGAAAATGAAACTGTTGAAATAATTTGGCGTTACTATTCCTTAGTACCATAAAAGTACTTCATTAAAGTTAAATACCTCAAAATACCCACCGGCATTCGTGAAAGAGATTGAACCTCACAACGGACATTTTCTTATTCTTTTTTTTTTTTGCAGTTAGCGAGATTAATTCATTTCAGAAATGAGGTAAGAGCACACTCTGTCTGATGACATTTTATTTCTCCATTCTGTTTCGCTGGATGCCTGCAAAGGAAGATGGAAACCCAAAAAGCAGAAGGCGGAGGTTGCTTCTCAAGAGACTGAGATTAAAAATGAAAAATATGTAAAGGTACAAAAGATGATGAAAAACGAAAGCTATGGATGAAGAGGACGTACAAAAAAAATTGTAAGAAATGAACATTAAAGAAAAATTAATTTATGTACAAAGGACATCTACGAACGAAAAGATAAGTAGGGGAGAGTAATGGAAAAACATGGAAACCGAGTAAGAAATGGATGTATCAAGAAATAAAATGGTGAATGCAGAAAAGGGAAGGGTGCATCAAAGGATGGGGACAAAAACCTGGAAGTAGAATAATTTCAAAAGAAATTTTTTTCTTTAAATTGAAAGTATTCCAAAAAGTAAGAGGGTGAATAAGTAAATAAAACAAGGAAAAACAAGAGGTATTTAGAAATTCAATAAAAATAATATAATAAGATAACCTGTCATACGGTTTCATGGTCTACGGTTATAAAAAAGTGATCAGAAATTTGTTCAAAAAAAATGCACAGTAACTTTAAATGCATTCATGTAGTAGAGAAAAAGTATTTTATTTTACACTCCGTAATGTCAGGAGATAAAATGTCCACAAAGCGTATTATAAAAATGGATATCCTGAACTTCACATCTCTTAATTACAAGAACTTATTTGAATATTTACATTTAGAAATTTTGTGTTTACATTTCGTCAGCACTTATTAGGGCTGAAATTTGTTATTATCTGTTTTTCCAGGTTTTATCCAATCTTTTCTTGAAAGAAAACCGCAGATTTTTTTTTTTCATTTTCACTTAAGAAAAGTCGCTGTATTATCTGCATAAGAAGGTTTTGTCAGTGTACGCAATTGTTTTATCTCAATTATATCAGTTGGATTCTTCACCCCAGCGCCGTTTTGAAATGGTTCCGGCTTCCTTACACATAGAGCTTATTTTCACTAAACGTAAACAGCACAGATATTTGAATGTAAGGAACCCAGAAGATAATTAAACTACACGACGATAAAGCTGACTGAGTATAAATAAATCAAGAGTCATTAATCCCTGCTCTAACTGAAATCGTAGAACACGGTATGTCATATGCTGCCATTTAAAAAAAAAACGAGAGAAAACGTCGTTTTTTATTTAATTGTTAGGGGTCCTGGAGTGTCTCTTTGGATGGACAACTAAAAACGGAGAAGCCCTAACCTTCTCCAAGCAATTATGAGTTTTCTTTGAAAGCTGATAAAGTCATTTTCTCTTCTGAAGAGCTTTAAGGTTACTTACAAGGTGATACCTTTGAAAAGAACATTTGTTCTGAAAGACTGAGGATCAGCTTCTTTTCAACAGTTTCTTGTTTGCTAAGAGCATTATATAATTTTAATACTGTCAAGAAATTCATCCTGGAATAAAGTGACTATTCGCTAAAAGAAAGATAAAAACCATTTATTATTTGCAATTAATGAATTTGAGACGCTTTCCCTTTCCTTGTCAAGGGCAAGTTTCAGAAACTAAGCTAAGGATGTATCCTATAGTATGTTCAAATGCATTGTGCGATTATGCAGATGCCAAGCAAGTCTGCTTCCACTTTATAACATTAGAGTTCTGCTGGCTATACGATCTACAGCACCTAATGAAATAGCAGTTACTGACCGACTGCTGGTACCTCATATTCTGAAAGCATTAGCCAAGTTCAGCAGGCAAATGCTGTCTATTCAGTTTCGTTAGTTAGACAGGCCAAAAAAGAAATCTCATAGGAAGTATTCAATATTATTCTCAACAACAATTCAGTTGGGATTTTCAGGCCTGAAGCTACGGAAAGACGACTGGCAATCATTCGTTATATCCCCAGTTCTTCGGCCATGTGTCAGATTTTATAGTACACAAAACCCAAGGTCGTCAGTTGTACACCATTGTCTTGATATACATACACACAAACACACACAAGCGTACACCTGTCTAAAGCCCAAAAAACCTGCACCACTTACAAAAAAGGTGGTAGAGCTCTCACAGCATCCCATCCAGTAACAGAAATAAAAAGATCCATTAAAGTAATGAAATTTTTATGCGTCTAGGATTGAGATACATTAGGATGGGTCTCAGCTTTAAGAAGCTTAACATGGAGGCTGGATTATTTTATGATAAAAACTTACAAATAGCAACGGACTACAGATTTTGGCATCTACACCCTAGGAACTCGTCTTTATTAACTGAATTCCTCATATTTTATATGAAAAGCAAATTTAATAACTTCAATCATGTCTTTCACGACAGTAACAAGATTAACAATAATGACATTAACGCTAATTATATCATTAGGTAATAACAGTAATATACATGAATCCTAGACATTTTATATTGTTTTCTTTATTTTAATAATAATAATAATAATAATAATAATAATAATAATAATTCCTTCATTCAACAGAATACAGGGTTGAATTACAAATATACTGGATCCTTCTGTAATTACTATGACGGTACCATTATTAGTTACATAACTGATCTATTCTACTTGCTAAATTATGCTAATTTCATTACTATTACTGCCCAAGTTAGGCAGTATAAGCCGAGGACTACATAGTCCATTTTCATTTTTTCACAACGTACAGAGTATCATATAATAATAATAGTGTTACGGAAACGGTTTATTCAATAGTAATGATATTAATAATAATATCGGACTAAATATTTACAATTATTATAACTCTAAGAGTTCAATTATATACCCTATACACAATGAGCATTACACATTCCTTAAACAAATGACCTTCCTTATGAGATTCCATAAATGTCTGGAAATTACAGAGTGCATTTGCAATCCAGAATAAGAATCACTGAATTAACCGTAGCAAATTGAATTATTCTATAAACATATCAGATAGGCTTTTACTGAATTATTATTACATATTGTCAGATGAACTTTTGAATGCTATTTCTATTTTCCTGTACCGCCGTTTCCGGTAATTTATTCCATTAAGCACAACTTCTAATAGAATCTGCTTAATCAGCAATTTCATGGATTTGTAAGTTGTTCGTTCGTCTTGTTAATCAGTCATGAGAAATTTCAACATGAACATCAGCTTCCGATTTCTATAGTTGTTAATAATTTTAAACAAGCCAAAATTTCTAATAAAAACGGTAATGTGGTCATGTTTCCGTTAGTGTCCAAAAGCTACAACAGCAGCAAAAATTCTGTACATTTTGTTACCTACTTTTCGTAATGATATAGGAAGCCCTCAAACAACTAAACCGAAGGAGAAAAGACTTAATACTATTGATTCAATAATAAGTTTTCGCGGATGATCGGCAAACAGCTCTTGATTTCGAAACAGTCTCAGATCACCAAAGGTCTCTCACTGAATCGAACGAACTTCTTTCTAACAATCATGTAAGAAAATAATAAAAATGGAAAAATAATAAAAAATGGAAAGAGTAATAATAATAATACTAATAATAATAATGAACCAAACAAAAACTTCTTTCAGTTTTCTTCTGAAGATGGAAAGAGAACCCACAAGATTTTTGTGTATAACTTGTTTACTGGTAAATATTTACATATTACTTTGATCTCGAGCACTTTCAGGTCCTAACTGTGACCCTTTTTCTTGAAAAGAGATGACTACCTCATCTCCTGAAAAAGGGTGAAAAAAGGGTCACAGTTAGGACCTGAAAGTGCTCGAGATCAAAGTAATATGTAAATATTTACCAGTAAACAAATTATACACAAGAATCTTGTGGGTTTCTCTTTCAATAATAATAATAATAATAATAATAATACTAATAATAATAATAATAATAATCAGCAGAGGAGCAACAGCAACTATAATAATAATGGCATAAAAACAAAAATAAACTACCATTAATAAAAAAGTCAACTCTCCTATCTAGATATCCAGGTGAGTTTGAAGGGCATTTTTCCTTGTCGAGATTGGAATTTCAGTCGAGAAATAGGCCTACTCCCAACCTCAAAAGCAACCGCAGAGGGCAGGTGAGGGGCGAGGAGGGGTCTGAGGTCCACGGATCCCTTGTGAACGGATCAGTGGTCCGTTGTTTGTACGGTTAATACCTGTTTGAGCTTCCGTAAAGTCCATCATACAGCAGCCGTCGGACAAAAGGGGGAGTGAGATGGGAGAAGTGGCTGAGGCAGATGGGGGGAGGGGGTGAGATGTGTGGTTCTTTTACCTGAGGATGATGTAAAGGTGAAGCCAATGGTAAGGGAAGACCATTAACAAAGAAGAGGGAGGAGATTCTCTTGAGGGGGAAGCAAAGACTGCCAGTGAAAGATGTGGAGATGAAAAAGATCTGAATTTTGTACAGGACTTTTTTACCTTCGCCTTCTCACTTGAAAGAGAGTGCGTGTGTTGTGAATGTCGATACAAGCAGCATAACAAATACATGAGAACAAAGAGTATGTACTAGCGCAAGTAAAACCATTTTCATTGCGCATTCAAATTTTCTCATGCATTACCAGGAACCCTGGACCCCAATGAAGTTCTCAATTGTTGCATTGTCTTTTGTCCTCCAGTAACACTGCCTCAAAAATGTGTATTTATTTTAGTTTCCTTTACAATGATCATCCGGATTTAGGTAAACATTTTTAATAACTTTTTTTGGATATAAGTTTTGGACAGTAAACGACGTTAGCTAATAGAGAAAAAAAGTTCAATTAATGTTATCAAAGCTTCAATCCTAGTTGGAGAAGCGGAAGGCTACAAGCCTCAAAGCCCCAATAGGGAAAGCAGCTAAATACGGAATAAGAAATACAGAGGTAAAGAGTAAGCTATATAAGGAAATCAGCAGGAGATAAATAAATGATACAAATTACAAAGATTAATAAATATAAAACAACAAGTAAACTATGGGGTGAGACTGTGAACCAGTAAAACTGAAAAAGGCATTTCCAACAAGTTAGAAATTATTAAGGTCCAACGGTTCAGTTATATAGTTAGGAAGATCTGTTCATAATTTGGTCACAATATGAACAAAAAATTCAACAAAACTGTGTGGTATCAAACCTCAAAAAAGAAAAGACAAGACTTAAAATTAACTCGCGTACTACGTAGTGGACGGTATAGCTGTGAAAGTTTGAATCCAAATAAAGATCAGAATTACGAAAAATTTTGCACATGATGCACCGAGGAGACCTGATTGAACGATGGTGCCACAGGTTATTACTTTGATCTGGGATAAAAAAAAAAGTAAATAACACTCAAGTTTTTGTCCCAATATTTAAGATACCAATCAGCTGTTGCAGACCAAACAGGGGTGCAATATCCAAAACACGGCAGAATCAAAGGATAAAAGTGTTTCCTCTGGACAGACATGGCTCCATAAGTCATGCACGAATTCCTTAGTAAACCGATATTTTGTGCAACTTGAAAAAAAAAAAATAGACCGGATATGAACCTCAAGAGTGAATTTGAGTAAGACATTCTCTTCTTCCGAAACTGTTTTTCTAGATCAGAGCAATTGTATTATGTTATCTGAGATTACGCATGCAGTTCTAACAATTTGAGTTCTGCCACAGTTTAGGCTCCTCGCTTGGATAAACTTTCCCCTCCCGATTTTTGTTACCGTTTGGTTACTTTTATGTCCCACATTATTTTTCGCCAGAAAGGAAACATCTTAGGTTAATTCTTATTCATTATTTGAATAACGCCAAGTCTACTGAAATGCATTATGTATATGGGACTGTTACTGACGTAGCCAAAGATTTTGTAACCTGTAATCCGAAAGGCAATTCGACTGCTTACGTGAAACACGTAAAGGTGCAAGATACTTTCTGTCAATATCTAGTTCGAATAGTAATATAATGCCTAACTACAAGCAACTGTAGGGTAATAATATTATAAAAAATGCTATTTAGTCTGAACTTAAACTTTAGCTGTAAATACACAGGAATCTCAAATACTAGCTATGGCAGAAGTAAGCGTGCTGGATCGTTCGTAAGCCGAGGTGTAAGGCTTTCCACTCTTAACAAAAAGGGGAAGAAGAGAACGTCCTCAAGATAAAGGTGACACAATATGTTAAAAATAATCAGAAGAAACAACCAAGTAACATACAAAGAGAAGACTTCACCCTGTCTCGCAGAAAAGCAGATGTATTGTATATACTGTATATGCATCTATTCAACATACTATCTCTCTCTGTCTCTCTCGCTTTCTCTGCCCTTACTTCCGATCTTTATTAAGATTCCCTTCATTCTTCGACAGCAGGAAATATTGTTGCAAATTTTCTCTTGTCTCCTTCCACCCCTTTTCATCTATTTAACTACCTCATCATTTCTGACCTTATCATCATCTATCTTACTTCCCCTCTGTTATTACAACGCTTGGCCAAGCCTCCTCCTCCGTCATGCTCGTTAACGGGCCTCAAGGGTCAAGAGATCTAGAAGCAATTTATATAATCCTATAGAAGGTTCTTGGTATTCTGGGAGGTCCTTCTCTCACTAACTCACTCGCAGTGTGTGTGTGTGTGTGTGTGTGTGTGTGTGTGTGTGTGTGTGTGTGTGTTTAGGTGGGCGAGTATGTGTACATGTCATTGGTGCTCAGTCTTGAAAAGCTAGTCATAGGGAGAAAGAGAAAAATTGTAATCATAATGAAAGGTGAGAAAACAGGTGTGAGAGGCACCTTGTAACCGCCCCCACCCCCACCCCCTCTCTCTCTCTCTCGGGAGATAAAAGCTTCCTTCCCCTTTCTTGTCTTAATCTCTATACGAAAGGCTCCCTACATCAGCAACGTCGCCTCTCCTTTTGTAAATAACTTCCATAATAATTCACTGTCCCTTTTCAATACCCTACCTCAACCACTTA
The DNA here is from genome assembly GCF_040412425.1 of Macrobrachium rosenbergii. Taxonomy (NCBI): domain Eukaryota; kingdom Metazoa; phylum Arthropoda; class Malacostraca; order Decapoda; family Palaemonidae; genus Macrobrachium; species Macrobrachium rosenbergii. The sequence continues at coordinate 35,956,618 of NC_089746.1, forward strand.
TTGTAAATATTCACCGATAGCGCCCTTCACCTAGTAATTACAGTTTTGTGTTTCAGTGAGTAATTTGAGATGCGTCTCCCGGTAAAGGATGAGTTAATTACGGGAGACACAGAACTGTGATAATACAAGCCCCCCCTCTCACTCTCTCTCTCTCTCTCTCTCTCTCTCTCTCTCTCTCTCAACTGACCTTTCACTATGAATGACGGCAGTTAAGGGAAAACAAGGCTCGGTCACAAACACATTCATTTTGTAACTAATGAACTCCCAGTGCACAGCCATTTTATACCATAAGTCTTATCACACCACCAGAAGTACGTCGAGTCCTTTTATATGTACAGATCCTTCACCTGTATGGTGCATGCTTTGCTCTTTTTTCTGGGCATTATTGGCTCTTGGAATCCAGCACTTACACCTTTTTGCAGGGTTACCACCCCTTACTCACTTCTTGCAATCCATAACTAAACTCTCTTCTCATTGCCTCAACAAACTTATCATTCCCATAATATCAAATCCTTTTACGTCACTCGTTGCCGTCACTCTACTTCAAACTAACATGCTTCACTGCTTCCAGGCTTCCTTTCATTCTCACAGTACAGATGTGCCTTGCAGTCTTTCCTGTTTTTACCCCGTCACCAGCATTTTCCATATATACATACAAGCATACATACACACACACACACACACACACACACACACACACATATATATATATATATATATATATATATATATATATATATATATATATATATATATATATATATATATATATATACTGACGATCTATATATTGAACCTGCGATATCTTAACCTGTCACTGAGCTGGAGGAAGGATTATAAGAAGCTGACCAGGCTCTTTCGTACTATTACACCTCCTCAGGGTCAAGTGATTAAAAAAAAGAAAAACCCTTGTGGTTACAAAGTCGCCTTTGTGGCAGTAATATATAAACGTAAAAATGGGTTCACATCTATTTAAAAGCTGTCTAAAAATACTATTTATAATTAGTTCATCCACTTTGTATACAATTTTTCATTACTATACTTTAACAATATTTCATTTTATTGTCTACAGAACATGATCTCTTTTGTATTTTTCCTTAAAAACATAGATCTTAGTTCTTGGATGACGGTTTGAGCAAAACTGTGTTTAAAACATCTAAAAACGCCAATTTATTAACTACTTCACTCTCTGTGGTACGTTTGATGGATGTTACCAGGACATTTGCTGATTTTTGGAACTTTTCATAATATATCATCTACGTACTTAATCCACAGGATACCCTTAGGAAGTATCCTGGACAAGCATTAGCTTCGAAAAATGGAGATTACGGACTGTCAACTGCCAAGCCAAATTTCCAGTCATCATTTTTTTTTCTCCAAACATAAATTGGCAAATTTTAAGGCAAAGTTCTACGAGATAAATAACAGGACACACGGCTACAGAAAATTTGTATTTTTCCACATCTTCATTCAGATTTTCAAGCGATTTATTTACTGGTACCTTGTTAAACACTGAACTGACGTCAAAACTAATTAACTTCAAAATTATAAATGAAATGTAACCTCCAATTATCTATAAAATATCCACCCTAGTTTTTTAAACACACAATATGTTGCCAAGGACAACTCGTTAACAAGCAGGTTCGATAGTTGGGAAGTAAAAGAGCCTACAGTACTTCTGATGGGTGTAACTGGATTATTTTCCCCTGTGAGTTTTAAGAACTACATGCAAATAAGGTAAAGCTGGATTTATAGTGACTCACTGTGGTGTGTTAACTCTTCATGGTTTTTTTTAAAATACTCTTTCTGTGTGTGTGTGTGTGTTTGTGTCAAATAAGTGCAATAAAGTAGCATGATTCATTTGTTATTTTGCTATAAAGAGCATGAGATTTGTTATTTTGGAGAGAGAGAGAGAGAGAGAGAGAGAGAGAGAGAGAGAGAGAGAGAGAGAGAGATACTAGTAATGGTGGTGCTAGCTCTTATAATCTAAAATACATCCAAATACGTAAGGGCATTTACACCACTAAGAACATCGCTGCTCAACGGCAAGACATTTCCCACTTGATTTCATATCAACATTTCTGAGAAAACATGAACCACATGGTTAATATCGACAGGAGTAAAGAAATTTCTAAAATATACCTCTCGTAAACGGAGCTTGATTTTGGCTAAATCTGTGACATGCACACTTTATGCACACACACACATGCATATATACCTGAAGAATTATTTCGTGTTGTTTGTTCATTTGAATGCAAATTGTAAAAGGTTTGTATAGACAGAAAAACCAAATCTTATTACACTGCTATGAGTCAAATCAATCTCGTTATTTTTTAACTCAGATTTACAATAATAAAAAAAACTATTCTTATTCTGATATTTAATTAACTAATC
>NC_089746.1:35969011-35974011 GCF_040412425.1 Macrobrachium rosenbergii
ATAAAAATTCTCAGCATCTCTTGGTCGTCGTCCTAAAACTTGGGTCTTTTGCTACTGCCTTTTCAAATCTTCGATTTGCCTCTTCAGTCCAACAGTTTCCTTACCCAAGGATACAATTTTCTTATGAAGTTGAGATGTTCGTTAATCTATCTACCCGACTGTCTGCTGAACTCAGGATGTTGGCCGGTCTGGAATTGCCCACGTGATGTTTGCACGCCTTCTCCCTGAAGCCGTGCTCTCAAAGCAGCATCGCAGCATTTTCTTTCATCAGGTTTTCCTTCGGAGTCTTGAGATTAAGTACGGGGTCAACCACATTTTTCGCCTGACGTCCTTCAGCAACGCAGGCCAAGGAAAGTCTCTCTGGGTGGGGATGATTCATAAAGCCCTCTACTAGACGAAGAAGCGGTCTTCCATTTCTTGGTGTTTTCTTTCCATAATGAATAACTCCGCTTTGAAAGGGATCACGCTCCCTGTTCTTCCACGCTTTATATGTGCAGTCATTCTAAAATCTGGCTCGATTTTGTGAAATTTCGAAATTTCTGAAGTTAAAAATATTCTGATTTTTAGTATTTATCCAATAAAATGCTCATGTAAAGGTGTCTTCATACTATACGGAATAAGATTGTGGTTGCTCTAAAACTATCAGTTGGGGTGGTTGAAGTTTGCAGCTTGTTATTGGACAGGTTATGTCAGGTGTCATATTTATTTGCCTTGTTTTAATACACACATACACACACACACACACACACACACACACAAAATCCATATACGACCGAAACATTGTCTAGAAACGTAATTTCTTGAACCGTTTTCTGACGAATTTCTATTTATAGGCCAAAATACAGTTTGCTACGCCAGCAGCCAAATGACAAAAAGTCTTAACATAAAATGGAGGTCAAGACACTAGTGGTGTTCAATAAGAAAGTCAAATTTTTCTACCCCTATGGGTGGTTGTGTTCAGCTGGATACACCAGGCACCTACGGCATGAGAGTTGCCAGATAGTCTATTACTACTGCTGTGCATTAGTAGCTGTAACTGATTTAAACTTAATATTATTACTATTACTATTAGATACCTCACGTACATTCTTTTAAATTAATTTAGTAAAATGCCTAATTGTAATCTGTTTAGTCACGGTAAAAGCAGTTATAGTTACTTAATTATTCATTCCAATGTACCTGAATAATTATTACAGTCCTGTACTTGGAAAGTACTTAAAAGTACTTGATTTTTCAGGTTAAGTATACCTTAGTTTTACCAGACCACTGAGCTGATTAACAGCTCTCCTAGGGCTGGCACCGAAGGATTAGACTTATTTAACGTACAAGTACACTGATCTTCAAAATCTGAAGTACAAATACTCAAAATTTTGTACTTAAGTCCAAGTACAAGTACAAGTACTTGTAATTGAACCAAAGCCTGTAGAGTGGTAACAGATTTAAAAAATTAAAACTTGATTGACACAAACTTCTTCGGTTCTTAAATCAAACTGTAACTTTCAAGCCTGAGTGAATAAATTCCGGTGTCAATTTCATCTTAAATTTCTTTTACACATCAGTGTGATTCTCAAAATAGAATTAATGCCTCAAATGTCCGTTAAATATTCTATGGTACTAAATCAAATAACGTGTAAGTAATTGAATAATTACATATACACGTAATTATTTGCAGACTGACTTTAATATCATTTATCTACTTTACAACTTATATCAATTTCTTAAAAATGACTACTTTCAACGAACCGACTAGGAATAGAACTCCTTGTAATATATGAATGAACCATCATAAATCATCACAGGGGCAACGCTAAACTGTAGATGGGTTCAGTACTGAACAATGAGGCTTTACATTTTTCAACAGATAAGTCGCTAAGGCTCATTTTTACTAAAAGATTATCTTTTCAGCTTACAATCCAACGTCGTTGTGATCATCGTAACAGCAAACGCAAGTATTTGCATGATGGCAAAAGCCAGCGGGAGGTTTATTAGTTTGACAAAACCCAGGCTTTATAAGAAGCTAAGTACTGAATGCTAATAATCTTCGATGAAATTCCTCTTCCTACTATGAACAAGATTACTGACAAATGCCTGTTCATAGCCATCATACAGTTTCACAAAGGAGATTTACCAAGCAATGGAGCAACCATGAAAATAATCATTCATTATCAAATGAAATATGACTCAACACGCACCCTATAATTCATGTCAGTTAGGAAAATTTTGATATCCCGGTGAATCCATAAATTATATGAATCAAATGGTAATAAATAATAAAGTTTACAGTACTCCAAGGTACTGGGCCCAGCGCATTGCACATTAACTCTGAACAAGCAAACCATAAATGGTTATTATTATCAGCAAATACATGCATATACTATAACATTTTACTTAATTTCTTCCTTTAATGAAACCACATGTCTGTGTGGCAAAACACTGCGTTTTTTGTCTTTTAAACTGAAAAAAAATAACGGAGAATATTAGTCTACATTCCACAGGATTCTTTTAGAATACCCAATAAGTCTTCTCACTGTATTTCGTATCTCTGAGTCGAATCCACATACACATATCAATACATCGGGAACGAAATTCTACTAAAGATATACCAAGTCTAAAAGAGGCCATTAAAACGAAGAGCACATAAAAATATCTCTTCCCAACAAACCCGTTTTCTTATGACGACTAAATATTTTTATATTAGAGGTAAAATGAAGTTTGTAAAGATCCACTACAGTTTTTTGTAGACATGTATAAGCATACAAGGCTGGCTCTGAAACTCACAACCTCTGAGAGACGGTAAGGAAAATTTAAGCCATGCTGCTGACGAAAAAACGATATATGTTTGTGCATGTGTATGTATGCAAAAGGATGAAACTATAATGCTAGATATATATATACATATATATATATAAATATATATATATATATATATATATATATATATATATATATATATATGTATATACACATACATACATACATATGAATATATACATATATATAATGTCTTAGTTTTATCTTGCTTGTCTTATAATTGTAAAAGAATGCAGGTACATCGTTTCCCTTTGTATAAAAATACAAAGGAGGAAAATTATAATGCTATATATATATATATATATATATATATATATATATATATATATATATATATATATATATATATATATATATATATATATATACATACATACATACATATGAATATATACAATGTCTTGGTTTTATCTTGCTTCTTATAATTGTAAAAGAATGCGCGTACATCGTTTTTCCTTGTATACAGACACAAATAAAGAACACTTCACCGTTTTCCATAAATACATACTTTCCTTCAATAAAGATCCCTGGTATCCTGCCATGCATAGAATTTTCTAACCTTGACTGCTGTCAAGATTTTCATTTAGAGAATGACCGATACTTAACTTATCCGACGGCAAAGTGAAAAGAGGGATAAGAGAAACATGCCATCTCAAATTGAAGCAATACATTCTTCTCCTTCTCGTATCTTTAAAAAAGTGGGGGACTGAGATAACAGCCAGACTGCTATTGATGATTAAAAGGAGCACATCTCTATCGCCCACAAGCACAACCTGAGCAAGTATAAAAACAGAAGCGCCAACCTTGATTCGGATTTACAGGGTATTCCACTAAAGCTGCAACTGACAAGTCCTCCACTGAAACATTAACCCTCTCAGTTACGGAGGAAGCAGGGAAGCCTTTAGTCTGGTTGCAACCCTTGATAAAGGCTGAAACTCTAGAATTTTAAGCTCGCGTGCCATTGAAGCCCATTATATAATCTTATTATCTTAAGCTTCTGTGCCATACACGAAAATTATCAAATGTTGTTGTGACTGTAAACAAAACATCATTTGTACAATTAAACTCAGTCTCTTTCAATCTTAAGTTTCTACAACATACAACTGATGTCATGAGTTCAAATACTTATCAATAAATCACAGCTCGATTTAATCGCACGGTTGCTTTGGGAAAGGACCGTTGTTAAAAAGCTAATGCAATATATCTTTACCATTAAATCATGGTGATAAAGATGTATATCACAAATGTACTTAAGTTATTCAAGACACGGTGTTCTGTAGTCTACTGCCGGTTTGAGCCAGGAACAATACGGACAGATATTTTAAGGCAGACAAATATTTTAGAAAATAAAATGGGGTTACACAGAGAATGAAGAAGTTGCATAACACTAAACTTCGTATAACATCAACACATTGACACCAACTGCTCTTCCGATTAACGACAGACACATCTGGGTCTCCCCTCCCCCTTGCATACTCGTAGAATTCAGACAAATCAAGATATAAAAATACCAATACGAATAATATGAACTACGATAAAGGTTACATATTATACCCACATGCAATACCCTTAACACTTGAGAGCTATAACTCTTAAAATAACATAATGGGTTTCAACAGCATGTATAAGCTTATAAGTTCCAGAGCTTTAGCCTTTGTTATTTGTGTACTTTATATATCATTCTGAGTTTCCTCAGTATGTATTTCCAACCTGTGATCTGACTCGAGTCATCCCAGGACCCGTTTCTATAACCGTCGATTCTTGAAATTTGAAAGCATTCTGGAAAGTTAGTTTTAGCGAGAAAAACACGTCTTAAGAATAAACAAGAAGCCTCGTCGATAATCGATAATAAGACTTGCTACGACGAAAAGACAGACGACCAACAAAAGATTGTGCAAGAGCTGGGGCTGGGATTATGGCATCACCGTGGCCGCCCGAGGACAGTTTTATGAGGAAATGAGGTCCATACCCAATAGCGGGATGACGTCATAATGACGTCATAACATACCGCCAATGGCAACTATCAATGCACGATTCCTCAATGAGAGAGATACCTATTGCCAATACTGTAAGCGGAAAATGCCGTTATTAGAGACCATGTAATCCTGGCCCAATAAGCCAATATTCCTGCGCGACCGAGACTCCTGTAGCAACAATTTTCCCGAAGAGGAAAGTCATCTCGTTATTCC
>NC_089746.1:35979011-36044011 GCF_040412425.1 Macrobrachium rosenbergii
AAGCAATTGTCTTTTACGAGTTCTCCGGAAGTTTCCTTTCGGAGTCTAATTTGAGCTGCTGGCTCTCAAAGTTGCTTTATTCACCGGCGCTTAAGATGGCCCAGATATCTCTCTCTCTCTCTCTCTCTCTCTCGCTCTCTCTCTCTCTCTCTCTCTCTCTCTCTCTCTCTCTCTCTCTCTCTCTGGATCAAGTATCCAGAAGAGAAAAGCAAGTGAATCCCAATGGCCATAAAAATTTGAAGGTAAAATAAAATATCTCTAAGTGACAAACGAACCCAAGGATATTACCAGTAATTACCCTCCAAATGAGCTAACACCGATGAGAGAGAGAGAGAGAGAGAGAGAGAGAGAGAGAGAGAGAGAGAGAGAGAGAGAGAGAGAGAGGAGAATAATGCAGTCTAATTAGGCAGCAGTTTATTTGATAAAAAGGCTTTCTTGGCAAACCCGTTTGCGAAATCACCGAAGCTAATTATCTAAATGATTGAGAATACGACGGTCGATACCAAGACCCCTTAAGGTGGAAGCACAAGAGTTGATCTGCTGATTGTAATTATATCTTCCTCCCGACTATTTTGAGAAATAAAATTAATACTATAATACTCTTCGATAAAAATTTGTTTTTAATTATTTAATTAAAAATGACACAGAATGGATTTTTACAGAATCATTATTTCAATAATCTTTTATTAATATCTAATCTCTCTTGGCACTATTATTTAAAATAATAAAATGAGGGCAAAAGCATCCCTTCAACTTCATAAAAAATACGAAATATCCAAAGCTTTAAAGATCACGTGAAACGCGTAATAAATTCTTTAAAACAGAGATAAATCTTAACAGAAAAACAAAAATGTGCACAGTCCTCCATGACAAATATATTTGTTTGTGTTTATACATCCATAACTCAATGACAGAATGCCTGACACCAGCAGATACACTACTGCCAATCACATTCATTATCAGCACAATGAAAATACTGTACAGATATTATTATTCATTATTGTAACCCCCCTTTAAGCGAGCATATACACCCACAACATCACAGATAAAAATCATATTGGACAAACCCATATTCCTAATTATAATTTCATATAGGGGCGGCGCTATTTCATACATTTTCCGATGCGTGAGCAATTTCATTAACATTTTCGCATTATGCAAGCGCACACAGGTGAAGCACTCTCGCCTATGGTTATATAATGAGATGGCAAAAACGCCGATATTTCAGCAATGCCATAACACTACTAGACTTCACTTCGAAATCATGCCTATTGCCATTTCCAGTCACTATACGCATTTTCCTTTTCTATATATTCATTTTAGTACACATTTACGAATAACCCTTACTACCACTTTAGGATAAAACAGGAATACAAATGCATCTCAACCAAGATCTCTTCGTACAAAGGGAAAAATGACGCAATTACGAATATGCATTCTTCTTATTTATCACTTCAACTGGAAAACAAGGGAATATACACACAAAATATTGAGAAATCGTGTTAAAAATCTAAAATGAAAATGCATTCCAATACCATTCCAAGCACTTTGTAAAATTGCTTGGCAATATTGCCAATAATCCGTTCGTTACAGTATCAGATAATCCTTATAGTAAGTCCAGGTTCCCCAGTTATGCATAAACTTGAATGGAAAGTCTAAACCTTAACATTTGCATATATACGCAAAAATACATACACACAAAACACACACACACACACACACATATATATATATATATATATATATATATATATATATATATATATATATATATATATATATATATATATATATATATATATATATATATATATATATATATATATATATATTCCTAAAAAAGCAAATCTGATCATTTGCAATTTCAGCAACTTTCGTCAAAGAAGCTAAAGAAAATTATTCTTGACAGAGATGAATAGGAAAGTAAAATATTATGTGGATAAGACGTCACCTTTAGCAGTGGAAATTTAAGTATAATCTGTGGAAATTTATATGAAGAAATTAATTCTTATAAAAAAAAGTTATATGAATACATTTTCTAACATGAAGCTGGATTCTAAAATGCAAATTTGTGAGTCTGACGGCTCACCTGCTCAGGAAACACTGGCGCACATTAGGGAATTGATTAAATCACTGCATGAAACTGAAGGAGGTCGAATTTTGCGAACATGGCAGCATTCTTGACAAGTAGCTAAATTGAGAAGCGAAAGTGCTTTCCACAATGTCTCAGAAGTTAACCTACTACAGCCTCACTCATATTTACTGCCTTGCCGACACACGACCACCTTCCCCCCCAACCAAAAAAACAAAAAAAAATCCTGTATAACTTAAAAACAGAAGGAAAGACAGCCTAAACTGTTTTCGATATCCCGCGAGACCCTAGGCCAAGTTTGCCTCTCTTTCCAAAGTATCAACGATCTCTCTCTCTCTCTCTCTCTATAAATAATTTTCTTAATAAAAAGTTATGAAAAAGAGAAAGGTTATTAAAATACGATAAAAATCAAGTCGAAATCTTTGTGCGATTTAGGTTTCTATTTTTGTCGGTGCATACATATCAGTGGACTTACGCATTCTTTGGATGCTATTTATAGTCGAACACAGTGGCAGGTACCCTTACATCTCAAGGTCTATAGTTAAAACGTATGTGAATAAAAAAATGTTTTAGATAAGAATTCCATGAATAGGCCGCTAAATATTTTTAAAGTTTCAATACGGACATGTCAGGTTAGCTTAAGACTGAAAATATAGTGGTTGAAAATGATCTTTAAAAAACAGCAGACTGAATGAAATGTTATCGAAAATAAGCCTCCACTTTATTGGGACTAAGCGAAAACTTTACAATTACCTGTATTAAACTTTTAAGTCCCAGGCTACCCAAAATTCAGATAATAACCATTTTCGCTCAGGCTAACGACCTGGTATTTGGAATCTAACCGTATCGATAAATGAGGGGTGGATCAGACTCGACTGACTAATATATTATTGTATGAGTTCATTTATATTTATATAATCCTACAGTGACGTCATACTGAGTTTTTTTTACCGAAAACATTACATTGAGTATAAAACCCGAGACTAAAATCAAAACCAACCCAACGAGATGTTTTTAGACGATGGATGTAATTACGTTTCTCAAGGTACAAATATCTTTCGGGTACACACAAGGTACTCTAGGTTCATTGTGTTTACCCGTTATCAAATAGCAAATCCAATAAGCGAATCACCACTGCAAAGAAAGCAATGTGAATAGTGCACAACCCACATAATCCCGTCTTCCCCAAGCCGAACTACAAAACTGATTTGAGGATTTCCTTTAAATAAAGGCAAATCCCTTAAACAATGGTTATTGACAAGAGATTGATGTACGCAAGGCAAATTGAGTCAATTTACTTTTCAATCTCACATACGAGTTGCATCTTCTGCAACATTCTGCAATGACAACCCAGTTCCCTTATGAAAGGAACAATGATTCCACCAAGATAAAAGTATTTTAGACAGCAAAAGAGAGCTCCAGACAAAAAAGCTTCAAAAGGCCACAGATATAAACAGATATTACATCAGACTATTTTCTTGAAATTCTCCACAATATTAATGGTTATATCGACGCTCAAAATTACTGATAAGATTCTAAAATCTGCGCACGAATTTGTGTATTTTATTTTAGAAATATTTTGTCAAAGTAACCTAAGGAAATCACTTATTATCCGTTTTATTCCTCAGACTCATTTCTGGATTGGTTTCGTCTCTTTCCAGTTTCTCTCCGAAACTTCACCCATACTCCGCGGCTGTCACAATAACAGCACATCCATCACGTTTAAAATTAAATCTATATCTAAAACATAAGGAGATTACACATAAAATCCAATCCTCTCACTAGGCCGTAGCAACACTGTCAGATCTTTTTTGACCTTATGCTATGCCGAAGCCCTCAAACAATACTCTTGAGTGGAAGGGACCCTTGAGTTTTGTGGCTGATACAGAAAGTTTTTAGCTCCTCAGATTTATGGAAGCTGAGAAAAACGAGTCAAAGTTCTTATACAAGTGTAGCGGCAGCTCCTAAGCTATATTACTTGCTAATTGTACAGATTCACAGAGCAGTTTAATCAGAAGACTCATTCATAAACGAAGTCCATGATACGACCAATCAGAAAGCTTTTAATTCACAATTATGGTCACGTAATGTCAGACTTAATGATTAATTAAAGATAATATATTGCAAACGTTTTTCATGATTTATTTATACATTATAAAACACCTGCACTGATCAGGGAATATCATCTTTCTAAAGAAAAGTAACTGATAACATGCAAAAATTGTTTTCGCGACTTTTTTTAAGTAAACTTTAAGACGTCATATCTCAAGTGCGGTAATCTTAGTAGCAGCTGATTAAATAAAATTATTACTCAACACGTCCAAATCCATTCTTATAGGCAAAATTTCCAACAAAAATGATATGTACTCACCCGAACAGTGATGCACCCATCTCTCGCCAAATGCATTTGCACTAGGCGTTATTTTGTTTGTAGAGTCTTACTTAGCTTATTTACTAAAAGACTCATTTGGTGTCATTTTAAGCTGCACAATTAACAGTTATTGCAGAATTGAAAAATAAGCAAAGAAAATCTTAAATCTATAAAATGACATGTTACGGTTCTCCAAACAAAAAACTTCTATATCTCCATTAAAAAAATGCACGCTAAAAACAAGATATATACATTTTTTCTCATCCCATAAGTAGATGATAAATTGCCTTTTCAACCTTATATAGTCCAAGGCTATTCATACCAATTATTACACTTTAAAAATGAAGGAAAAAATATGACAAATTTTCATGAATCTCAGCAGAAAACTTTGTAACAAAATAATTTCTTTTACTGATATGTAGAAAGTTAGTTTTCATGCTCTGCCACACATTTTTGTTTAATTATAAAGTTTAATTGTGTTTATTTTATTGCAGTTTATTAAAATAGGAAATAAGTAATGTAAACGGTTAAAGTAATGTTATAGTTGTCCAAAATACTCCTTTATCACAGCCACTGCACAGCGGAGTATATACCAAATTTTTTTTTAAATGAGAAGCGTTATACAGCACCTGAGGTATCTAAATATTTGCCAAATGGTTACTTTCGACTCCAAAGTTTATATGTATATATATATATATATATATATATATATATATATATATATATATATATATATATATGCATATTATATAGGTAAATGTTTATAATATGAGACTTGGACATAAGTTCATTACCACCTTTATCTAATTTTTCACCTACACGTGCTATCAATCAGCAAATACTGAACCTAAACAAGTACTGTACATAACGTACTTGATATAGATACAATTTTAATCTGTCTATCTATCTATCTATCTATATATATATATATATATATATATATATATATATATATATAAATACATATGTATTTATACGTATCTATACAATATTTTTATATATATATATATATATATATATATATATATATATATATATATATATAGTTACATATATGTATATATACAAATACATATATATATATATAGTTATATGAATACAAATACGTATGTGTATATAAATACATATATACTTATATGTATAATATATATATATATATATATATATATATATATATATATATATATATATATATATATATATATTTGTATGTACTGTATATATGTACCCACACAGAGGGTACATATATAAATACAAATAGGTATGGTTATTTAAAATACATATATACTTATATATATATGTACCTATATATATATATATATATATATATATATATATATATATATATATATATATATATATATATATATATATATATATATATATATATATATATATATATATATATATATATTTAACATCCAGGAATTATGAGAATGCGTGCAGAACATAGGTCAAGGGCGCAGTACGTAGCAGAAGTCCCTCGTGTGTTGCTGAACCTTCACTGCAGGTTTGTCAAAAGTCTATATTTTTTAAATTTCCTGCACAGTGGTTCATCAACAATTCAGCAACAAATCAGTATGACTGTGATCACTGCGTTTTACTTCTTTCAGGAGCCATTCCTTGCTAGGGAAAGCTACATCAAGGTAAATTAATGTGTGCATACATACATATGTATGTGTGTATGTATATAAATTATAGATATTTGTGTGTGCGTATTTATATATTTACATAAACAATATATGTACATATATGCATATACGTGTGTGGAGAGAGAGAGAGAGAGAGAGAGAGAGAGAGAGAGAGAGAGAGAGAGAGAGAGAGAGAGAGAGAGAGAGAGAGAGAGTTTTCTCTTGTCTATCTTCCCAAAGTATGCTTTTTAGTATTTATCTCTTTCATATCTAGGCGAATATTGTATAAAGTAATGGGCTAAAAGAAAAATCATTACAGGAAGAAGTACACCATCCAGCAAGAGGGGCGACTGGTTATTTATGAACAAGCATCATCTACGGCTTCTATAAAGATAAATTGACCGACGATGACTGGCGAATAATATTCCATTGAGTTAATTGAACCAGTGGGAAAGAGGAAAGAAGAAAGGAAAGTGCGTGGATGTAGAGCAGCAAAAAAAAAAAAAATATCCATGTTATAAAGCAAAGAAGAGAGTGAAAAATAAAATAAATACTTTTGACCAGTGTTTTCAAGAAATATCTATTTAAAAAACAACGGTTTGTGTCACTCTAAGAGAAGATGAACCAAGAGCCATGTCACTCTAAGAGAAGATGAACCAAGAGCCAGCCATTCCTTAGCCAGCTTAGAGAGCGAAATAGGCACAAGCCATTTGTCCAGTGTCTAGGCATAAAATTCATGAAGGGGATTCCACGAAATCTATGGGATTTCCAAGGCTAAAAGTCCACTGCTCTTTAGTGAAAATATCAACTTCTCCTTCAAGAAGTGTAAGGCTTCCTAGAAGTAGTGTCGAAATGAAAAATGTCTCCAGCCTTCAATTTATCTTTCTTCATTACCTTCCAAGACACTTTCTATTATATATCCATCTATCTATCTATCTATATATATATGTGTGTGTGTGGTGTTTGTATGTACACATAAATACATACACACACACACACACACACACACACACATATATATATATATATATACACAGTATATATGTTATTATTATTATTATTATTATTATTATTAAAATAGTTTAACCAGACCACTGAGCTGTCCATCAGCTCTCATAGGGCTGGCCCGAAGGATTAGGATGAAATGACAAGTCTAGGCTAGAAGCCTATATACATGTTTGTATGTATGTATATATATATATATATATATATATATATATATATATATATATATATATATATATATATATATATATGTATATATATATATATATATATATATATATATATATATATATATATAGAGCAAAATATTTGGATACGAAAACAACTCGTTTTATATAGTACACTATTTTTATATAAATCATTTTTATAGGGCACAATGAATAGCCCAAGTAAAGACAAGAACTGTCGTGATATGAGCATAAAATATCCTATAGAGTATCAGAAACAAATGATTTGGCCTCATAACTTTGAAGGCCTTTTAATGCTAGCTTTGTTTGCATCAGTACTGGTTCATCATCCTTTAGCAATATCATTTGGTCATTAATTTTGCTTGACTGTGCATACTGAGGATTTAGTCATATAAAACTGACTATCTGTTTTCAAGATCACATTCTTTTATAAACTAGCAGAAATCAAGAAGCAAAACAGGA
Source organism: Macrobrachium rosenbergii (assembly GCF_040412425.1). Classification (NCBI taxonomy): domain Eukaryota; kingdom Metazoa; phylum Arthropoda; class Malacostraca; order Decapoda; family Palaemonidae; genus Macrobrachium; species Macrobrachium rosenbergii. The sequence goes on from NC_089746.1 coordinate 35,986,761, forward strand.
CAATGTATTTAACGAGTTTATCATCTTAACAACACCAAAGAAGTTACAACAGTCACCTCAAGAGTTTGGGATAGCAAACCCAAGTATAACTCTTTCCACTCGCGAAGGGATATAGCAGATTACACAGTTTGAAGAGAAATGGAAATGTGCTAGTTTTTTGCCATAAGACTTATGAAATTTGGTTGTATGAAACTAGAAAAATCATGGACATTCTTCAGGAGAGTTCTGCAGAAGCACAGGATATAGGTCACAAAGGGTGAAAACATAAAACGAATACAACAAAAGACAGAATGATTGGTTGATTTACTCCTTGAATAAAAAAAAAAGTTAAGTACGTGATACAAACACAACAAAAACCAGCGTTCGAAGACTCATGGGAAACGAGTTATTTGAACATAATTCCCGTATCTAAATAGTAAAGAAAGGTTAATAGGTGCCTGACTTTAATCCTTAGAGAAGTCTTGATCAGGAAGAAAACTTTAGATCTAACTATTCCTGTGAAACGCAAGATTACTTTTTTCACCAAGTTTTACAGCAGCGATGAAGTTTCTTATTTGGGAAACACAATGAATGGTTGGTTCTGAAGTTTTATTAACGGGAAGCTTTATTTGATTAAATATTGATGCCCCTGAGACAGGTGACACATGCAATTACCTACGCCTGACTGGAAGAAGAAGAAAAGTAAGAACAACTGGAGTGGCAAGAGGTGCTTCAACCTGTCTTTTGAAGGATGGAATGATGGCACTCACTGACACAGAAATCACCCTCTAAAATCAACATCGAAATATTCTTCATTCCATTGCCATGAAAATAGAAAGAATAAACTTGCAGTTTCCTAGGCCAATCTAAGACACAGCTTTTACCATCAAAGTTGATTTCTGGCGCAACTTGAAAAATCTAGTTTTGCGCTTGGGCCAACTATACTCGACCGATGGTGAGTTTTCTATTCGACTGATGGTGAGTTTTCTATTCGACTGATGGTGAGTTTTCTATTTGTTTTTAAGCATCTTTTATTTTCGGAAGATATCAAAACGTTCTCCATGCCCAAGACCACGTTTCTGAAAGTGCTTCCTGGATAAAAGCGATCAGTTGGAGGCACCGAACCATTTGCGATTGCTAACTCAACATAAAGGTCAACCTTACGATTCTGGTAGGCTTCTAAAACAAAAGGTATGCTCATCAACATGTAGCCAGGCCACTACCACGGTGCCTCCTACAGCGATTCTACAGAAATAAACATTACACTAAAAACAAATAAAAATGGAACTACGTTATTTAAATCATGTTTGATTCCTTGTCGTAGGCCATCTGCAATTCTCATGATCAAACATAGTAGGAGAAGAGAAGCTGAGGATCATCCTGCAAGAGCTCTGGGAGAACAAAAGTTGACTGTACCAATAAAATTACTCATTTTTCAATGAAGGTTCTTAAAGACACGTCCGAAGTTCAACATTGGAATAACGTTAGTTAAATTAGCTGTAGCAGGAATCATTCGCAAAGAATTTTATCTAAAAGTAAAATATACAAATAAAGGGCTTCGGTAAAGGAAGAACACTGACTATGGTAAAAGCGACAAAAGCAATTCTATCCTTCTACAGAAAATAACACGAAGATCCGATCTAAGAACGCAGATAAGAGCAAAAGAATATGATGATTATCCAGCGTCTCTTTCTCCTCAGCTTCCACATTCAATAACCGAGATTAAAAGTCAACAATTAACCACTCGGGTCACTGACTCCATAATATAGAAAGGAAAACTCAGAATGGTCTATTTGTTGAAGATTCTATGTGCACCGTATGCAAATCAAATTTGCTGTAAGACGCTCTGTAGAGTAGATCAACATTCAGCCGCACAAACTATGTATATCCATTATTTCTGTACCGTCAGAATACAAAGAATATACTTTCAAAAATAAAAGACGGCAGTTGTCGTCAATTATACGTTTAAAATATGACTTGCAGTCATTTCATAAACATGTATATGTATATGTATATGTATATGTATATGTATATGTATATGTATATGTATATGACTTTTTATCACATCACCGTGATTCATATACAAGCATTAAGCTACAAACGTCCTTTAATATCCAATTCGCCTTTACCCACACGGCCGTGTGGGTAAAGGCGTCACTGTAGTCCTGAGTTCTCGTCTTTCGTTGGTTCGAGCCAACGGGACGACGAACTTATTATCAACTAAAAAAATTCCCCTTCGGTAACATATATGAAAATATATTATTTCCGAGGTAGAGCGAATTGGATATTAAAGGACGTTTGTAGCTTAATGCATGTGCATGTATATGTATATGTATGTATATGCATATATATACATATATGTATACATATACATGTTTAAGAAATGACTGCAAGTTATATTTTAAATATATAATTGACGACAACTGCCGTCTTTTATTTTTGAAAGTATATTCGTTGTATTCTGACAACGAATATAAAAAAGAATCCTTTTTTATATTCAAAATAGAATTACAAACACAAAATTGTGTAAACATATTCCATACCTGATAAGCCTAACCTACGATCTTTATTTCATCCCATATTCAAACATTTTATAAGCATGACAGGAGACCATAAAATATTCAGATACATAACAACGACATAAAATAGTATAAAAATGTTTTGGGGATGAAATAGTTATTAAAATAGTTTGAGATACTTTCATCAGAGGTTCTTTAAAAAAAATTATTCAGAATGCCTTTACCAACTCAATCGAAATCTCACTACTTAGATGCATACTGAGAAAACCAATTCTATTCTATCTACCTTAAAAAAACACCACTGTACGTTTTGATTTCCCAATAAGGAAACAATCTTTTCTTCGTGTCAGTAAAGGAAAGTCGTTTTTTCTCTGTTGAACAAAAGAGAAACAAACATTTTTGTTCTTTGGTGGGTGAAGAGCAGTTCTTTGTTATAAATGATGATTCGTTTATGTTTTCCGTTTTCATAAAAAAGAACTGCTATTCAAGCTTTCTTTTGAATAAGAAAAATGTCGATTTTTTCTTTTCATACGTAAGCAGGCGTCAGTAGTCTCTCATCAGTAAGAAACGGTCGTTCTTTCATCCCTTTCAATCAAGAAAAAATAATTCTTGAACTCTTTTCGATTAGGAAAGAGTTGTGTTTCCTTACTGCTTTTAACACACAAAAATCACTCTTATTCTTCTCTGTAAGGAGAAGGTAGTCCTTCTTCCTTTTAACTCGTTCTTATTCCATTTTCAATAGAGATACAGTCGGTCTGCCTTTCTTTTCAGTGAGGGAAACCAGCTCTTGCTCTTTTTAATAAAGAAAGTATCATTCTAGCTCTTGTATCTTTAAATCAATGATATACAATTTTTTTTCCTTTCAGTAAAAATCCACTCTTATCTACTCATATTTTATTATGTTTACAGCCAATCTTCTCTTTACTAAAGAGGCATCTATTTTCTTGTTCTCTTTTCAGTAAAGAAAGGCCAGTTCCTGCTTAGTCTTTTGCAATATGAAAAATCGTTCCTACATTTTCCAATACGGGATGGTCGTCAGTGCTCTCTTGAAAACAAGTACAAGTATATTCTCTTTTCGTTACACGTACATTCGTTCTTGATATCTTTTCAATAAGGGAACTGTCGTTCCCTTTAGGGTCAGAATTCTTAGTGAAAAGTTTTCCCTGGTGATGAAACTTCTAAGTAGGTGATACGTAAAAAAAATTTCGTGGTGGATGAAAATGTGAACCATTTTTCTAAGTAACTGAAACTCTTTGTAAATAACTTTTAAGTGAGAGATACATTTAAATGAATCATTTCAATAAGAATGACAAATCAAAGATTGGATATTCCAGGTGAAAACTTCTTAGGTAATTTAATCGGTAACTAAGTAACAAATACCATTAAATTACCGAGAAATCCTTCCGCTGAAATGAGGTAAGCAAAATCTGTAAAAGTTGAAAATCATAAAAAGACAAATTAAGAAATTACTTACAAACCATTAAAGTGTTCACTGCAATGCAACATTCGAAAGTATTGTTATTTCTGCACGCTTAAGATTTCACCCTCTCCTGACCCTACATAATCAACATTATGCCATCAAAGCGAAGTATGGGGATAATTGCGTGCATCATATGCTAAAATCATTTTAATAGCCAAAGAGTACACATCATCAGTACTAAAGCCTTCCATGAATGCAGGAGCTTTATCCCTTAGCACTGCAAGCTGGAAGCCGGTTAGTCTCCTGAGCTACCCTTCCAGGAGGTGCGTGGGGGGTTGGAGATGGGGGCACAATGCAGTTTGAAGAAGCGAACAATCCCCACTCTACTGCCCCCTCCCCTTTATCCACGACTTCCTTTTCATTATCATGGTCTCTACCACAGCCACGTGCACGCAACACAGAGGAGACTTAACTTCGTCCCTAAAACGCCATGGGGGTTACCTACCCCCCTTTATGGGTGAGCTTAAAGCCTCAATTCAACAGACCCCCGCCCTTTAAACATCAGGAAGACCCTTCCCCTATTATTCTCGTTCCTACATCTTTATTCCTCTTTCCTTTCTTCTTCGAATCAATGAGGTTCATTTTCTCATTCCAACGCCTTTTGTTCTGCTCTCATTTCCTTTTATTATTTCCGCAGCACTCGGCTCATGTCTCCTGCTGTTAACGTTCGCAGTTCAACGAAGCGTCAAAGAGTATGATACCAAACATTATTGATGAAATACGATTAAGTTTCACCTGTACATTGCATTATAATTTTAGGTTATAAACACACACACACACACACACACACACACACATATATATATATATATATATATATATATATATATATATATATATATATATACATATACACATACATACATACATACAATTTTTTCGAATATATCGTACAAATTTTCCCTTGACATTTTCTTTTCTATTCTTCTGGAACGCTGCGTCAACAAACCAATAGCCCCGTTGGACTTTTCTATATCTTGTATAATGTAATAATAATAATAATAATAATAATAATAATAATAATAATAATAATAATAATTATTATTATTATTATTATTATTATTATTATTATTAGTTATTATTATTATTATTATTATTATTATTATTATTATTATTATTTTATTATTATTTTTGTAATTTTTTGGCATATGACCAATTCCATTTACTGTACTGCTTACTACTAGGATGATATTATATACAGTTTAATTAACTTCTTTATTCAGTACAGTTCTCCTATTTCTTACTCCGGATGATCATCTTTTTTTTTTTTTTTTGGTATGTTTCCATTCCGAGAACGTTCCGGTCCCTCGTCACTTTCATTAACTTTTTCGCCTCGTGCAATTTCCTATTTCTAATCCCCGAGGCTTCTCGCTCCGCATTTGAAGTCCAACAAGGACTCCTCAGGCTCTGAGCCCCAAGTCCTAACATTTTTCTCTCTCATTCTGCTCTAAAATGGAAAGTAAAATAAGATGGAAAGTGAACGAAGGAAAACATAGGTCATCAGTAACGACCATTTTTGGATCTATGGAAATAACGCTTATCTCGCTGGTGACTGATGAGTAGATACTAACATTAATCACAACCAAACAACAGTGAATGCAGATTCTAGCGTAACGTTCATAAACTCGCCAAGTGAGTGACTGTATGAAAACATCGTTCAGATATTCATGGTCTTACAGACTAAATGTAGACTTTTTCCTTGTTTGTTAAAACTGTGAAACTGTGTATGGAAAATACAAAATCGAGAATGGACAAACATGACAGAAGACTGCATCGAAACTGATCTATGAGCAAAAACAGCTAAATCTACAACTATGAATACAATAGCAACAATAACGATGAATCCAACAGCAAATTCAAGAATTCTAACATATTCTGTAAAACATGATGTGCATCCACACATTTTCCGTTTGTAATAATGACAGTCTACGGGCAATAACATACGAGCTTTGGGAAACGTCCCTAGAGTTGGGACTCAACATCTCAACCCTCTTTTATATTACCGTTAGTTGTGAGAGCACGGATATATTAGTGATTATGCTAATACTAATAAGACATGTTCGAAGGCCAGAAGAATGACATGAATAAAATTTTCTGTATGTCGAAACCTAAACTCCGATAAGACAACCACCAAATTTCAGTGGTTGTGTAAATGGCTCATGGTGATCGTACAGTAGCCTACTCACGAAATTTGAAGGAAATTTGTCGATATGTTTTGGAGTTACTCAGCCAAAACACATACCAAACGAAGCGAAAACCGATGCTCCGTTGAGAGCTTACAATGCATAGGACCTCGACCAGAAGAATGATAATAGTGGTAACCTTAGAAGAAAAGCTCTCTCTCTCTCTCTCTCTCTCTCTCTCTCTCTCTCTCTCTCTCTCTCTCTCTCTCTCTCATTTCCTTTCTCCAACAAACCTCATAACCATCCCTCCCACATTTACTCCCTTTCTCCCAAGCGCCATAACGAGACAAAACTCCCACGGACGGAGGCCATAAAAGGGGGAAGGGTGAAACGGGGGAGACAAGTGTAACAGGAAAAGGGGCGAAGAATGATAAAGAGACAATTGGGGTAAAATGAGGAGGGGGGAATGGAGGAGGGAGGAAAACCTAAACGGCTTCTGGGGAGATAAACCTGAGCATAGAATCGCCGTTATATGGTTCTTCGGAAGGATGGAAGACAAGGTACTAAATCCTCTTTTTACCTGAGGAAGAACTTTGCTTATGTACATACGGCAAATAATTCTGAAAACGGTGTACTCAAATGTACACACAGAAAAAAAGTTAACAGAGAGAGAGAGAGAGAGAGAGAGAGAGAGAGAGAAGCAAAGATCGTCAATTTTGCACTACCAGGTATGCGTACTCTGCCTTTCCTTCAAAATCATATCTAATTGCTTTTAAGCATCGTGAATGCTTATGATATTACTAGTGATAAGGAATGCCATTAATTACATCTATAGGTAATAAACGCAACCATCCTTAACTAAATATTCATACAAATACAGTCGAATTTTCCACTCAGAAGTCAAAAAGCTACATGAGACATATTTTAAAAGGTAAAGAAAGAAAAAGGGTGAAGGCAGATTCAACTCTGGAACGAGAATATATAAAGATGTATGTGTGTGTTTGCATATACGTCTACATACTTGTTAAATTAGTATTTGTTAGATTCTCTTTGACATAAATACAAACTCCCAAACATAAATATGAAAAAAGCTTACAAACACAGCATTCTCATTGATATATGGGATATCCTAAATATTCAGGAATATAAATAAATGAATAAATTAATAAATAAACGGAGAATTGATAGCAATTCATGTGCATAAAACCTCCAAAAATAACAACTCATCGAAAAAAGTTAGTTCACATTCTCAGAATATATATAAATATTCAGGAATATAAATAAATATAAATTATATATATATAAAATATATATATATAATATATATATATATATATATATATATATATATATATATATATATATATATATATATATATATATATATATATATATATATATATATATATATATATATATATATATATATATATATATATAGGCTATGAAAAAGGAACCATTGTTACTACTACTTTATTATGCCAACGTTTCACGACACTTGCTTTCGTTGCATTTTCGAGGCTGAAATAATTAAAAAAACCTTCTTACAAAGTCACATTAAAACATCGATATATACACAAAAATTATAAGACTTTGTGTAATGGTTTAATGTGACTTTTTGTAAGAAGGTTTTTTAATCATTGCAGCCTTCAAAATGCCACGAAAGCAACTGTCGTGAAACGTTGGCATAACAAACGAGTAGTAAATAATGATGCCTTTTCCCTTCGCCTTCGAGATTGTATCCAAGTCGAGACTCACCCTATTTGCCTATATATATATATATATATATATATATATATATATATATATATATATATATATATATATATATATATATATATATATATATATATATATATATATATATATATATATATATATATATATATATATATATATATATATATATATATATATATATATATTGGGAATATATATGAGTCAGCCAAAGTGATAAAATACACAGGGAGCAGGAGCAGGAACAAACATGGAGAAGTATTACAATTTATTCCGACGCGTTTCGCATTCAGCTGAATGCATCCTCAGGGTTCTGTACAATAAATAATGACCAATATAAATTATATGAATTTGCAAGTTGTCTAAAAAAAATCTTTATACACTAATTAAAATGAAAACTAAAACTTCACACATACATAAAAATACACAAAAACTGACAAAATTAAAAAAAAATTAAAAGCACTTATGATGATTAAAAGTTCAGATAAAAATACAAAAAAAAGAGACAAAATTGAGAAATATTTGAGGAGCACTGGCGGTCGACCTCCCATAGCAAGAGATAAACAAAAATAAAGAATGTACACAAAAACAACAGGTTAAGAAGGGTACAAGGGCGTGGAGGTGGACTGGGTGCTCAACTGCGGAACAAGTTGTTTGATGAAGAGACTCTTGAGGATCAATAATTCTTTTGGGCTGGAGTTTTGACCCACAATAATGAAATCGTCTCATTTAATGGGAACTTTACATTTCTGCTATGTTCACGTATACTGGACTGTTCAGGATTTGATAGTGAACATCCAGTAAGGACACTAACTCCCTTGTGGCAGTCTATGCGAACTCTCATCATCCTCTGAAAAGAACCCACATAAGTTCCCAGACTACATCTGGGACAAGAGTATTTGTACACTACACCAAAGGACATGAGGGGGCATAAACGATCTTTAAATCATAACAAGGAGCCAACTGTGAGTGGATTAACAGGAATATGTTTAACATTTAATGCGCCAAAGTATTTCTGTACAAGTTTAGTACATTTTTTTGTAATTTTTTTGTATTTTTATATGAACTTTTAATCAAAATATGTGCTTTTACTTTCTTGTGTAATTTTCTCAGTCTGTAGTGTACTTTTATGTGTATAAATGATTTTTTAGGCAACCTGCAAATTCATATAATTCATATTGGTCATTATGTACTGTACAGAATTCTGAGGATGCATTCAGCTGAATGCGAAACGCGTCGGAATAAATTGTAATACTTCGCCATGTTTGTTCCTGTTCCTGCTACCTGTGTAATATATATATATATATATATATATATATATATATATATATATATATACATACATACATACATACATACATACATACATATATACATACATACATACATACATACATATATATATATATATATATATATATATATATATATATATATATATATATATATATATATATATAAAAGCACAAGAGAACACTTGGTTTCCCACCAGGCTACTTCTAAAACAAAGCAGTGCTCAGACTCTAGAGGCTCGGCCCTCAAGGCAGTAAAGGCCTCCCACTTAAAAAAGAAACATAAGGGAACACGAGGCTCAGCCACGACGTAATCCAAGGCAGGATGTTTTTTTCACGATACAAAACCTCAAGCAATACTTTCTGTGCTAAAACATCAGCCGGAATTAAAGCGGGCGACAGGCGTTCAGTGAACTCAGTATGCTAATACCTTGTTCTACAGCGAAAGAGTATTTCCCACGATCAATTTCATTGGAGTAATTGATACTATCACCAATTACAGACACGATCATTTTTACTTGCTGCCTGATGATTATATATATAGAAATATTTTATTCATTAAAAATCCAAGAAAAATAGTACAAGAAGAAATGAGCCATTAAAATTACAATGTGTGACTGAATTTCAAAAAATAAAAGGATAAGCACGATGAACACATGTGTGATTACTATCTCTCGATCTCTTAACAGTACAATAGTTAGATGTTATTAATGAAAGTTTATGCGGCATACTATTAAATATACTTCTTTTCACTTATTTACTTAGCTTTCATGTATGCCTTTAACAGACCTATAATTATTAATCACAGATATATAAATGATAAAGAACACACTGAGTAAACTGAATCTTTAACTATAATAATACAAAATAAATTTTTATAAAAACTTGATAAGAGGAGGAAAAACTTAATCATTGATATCTTATATAGAGTATCTCTCAAGTGAATTAGGAAAATATTTGTAATCATATCAAAGCATACAAAAGAGCCATCATCCAGTATCTTTCAGGAATGAATGTCCATCTGGGTTTGCCATATTCAGAAGGGTCGATGAAATTTTACCGAATGTTCGCCGTCACGGGTATGGAATATCACATTGTTATATAATTGTTTGTAGTCTCTAGGTCTTCAGGAGCTTCCACACACTGCAACATCCTTATTCAACTTTTAGGAATGCATTTCGTTAAAAATAATTAAGCTCCTAAAGACCAGACGTTATCCATCCATTTGCCACTGTGGATTTCAATACGTAATTTCAGGAAAGGTTTTCTTCAAGGTAATTAAATGCCAAGCTCACGAAGCACAAAAACAGAGAGAAGGCGAAACAGAAAACAAAGACGTTTGTATTTGCAAAAATATACACATAAACAAAAAAATTAAATGAGAACACTGAACTTCAGTTCTCAAGCAGGGTTTGAACCCATGTCGTGAGAACTGTAAACACACAGCACATCCGACACCACTAGGAAAAAACTACTGCCTTCTCCCGTTCCTAAGTTAGTATCACTTCTGTGTCTACCTGCTGTTTGGCCTCAAGTGGGGTCGGTAAAGCTGTGCGCTTGCAACTCGCAAGACACGATTTCAAAGTCGGCTTGACAGCTGAAGTTCAATTTTTTCATTTAAATAGTTACGGCAGTCATTTAGGCTATATTATACAAAAAGTCATTATAATACATATACATACATATATACATAAACACACACAGACACACTATATATATATATATATATATATATATATATATATATATATATATATATATATATATATATATATATATATAATGTATATATATAAATTTTTTTACCATATACCTCCCTTCCTCTAAAGTGGTCTGGTGATAACAATCTTAACATATAAAGAATTTCTGATAAACAAAAGTGAATCCTTATAGTGCAAACCCACTTCCAAGGAAGGTAAGTGTATGGTAAAATTATATATAAAATTATATATATATATATATATATATATATATATATATATATATATATATATATATATATATATACCGTGTACATATATACACAAACACACATATGTATATATATAAATATGTGTATGTATGTAACCTTTGACAACAATAACAGATAGAGTTTGCAAAACTTACACATATTTTACTGCCCTTACTATATTTTTCCTTCCGGCATTAAAAGATGATAATGCAGTATATCACTGTTTCTTATCTGGCTAGGTACTATCCTTATAATCAGCGACAGTGTCAGATAATAGAAACTATAAAATAAATCACACCAGATAAAAGCTAATGGCGACTCTGAGCAACAAATAATCAGAGAGTCATCCAAAAATAAAAAAAAATAAAATGCATCACTGAAATTTCTCTCTCTCTCTCTCTCTCTCTCTCTCTCTCTCTCCGGAAACACAATTGTAAATCCTGTTGTTATTCTAACAGTATAAAGAACGTCGAATGGAATGCCAAACAATAAAAATAAAAAAAAAACATATGGACCCGGAGATTTTAAATAGAGTCCAAACGCACATTCAAATTTCCAACAAAAAATAGAAATGTTTTGTTTACAATATACGAACGCTAAATGGAATTTAAAGAAAAAAAGCTGTATTGCACTTTTTGTTGATTGTATCTATCACCGGCATCAAGCAATAAAAAAAGAGAGAGAGAGAGAGAGAGAGAGAGAGAGAGAGAGAGAGAGAGAGAGAGAGAGACTATACCTTTTCTTTCTGTCGATAACAAAAGTTGGTCTATAGAAAAGAAAAAAAAAGGAAAGAAAATATATTTACGGCAAATGGTGACAAACTCATAGTGCCTATCACGGCATTGGATGACATAGATATATCACAAAGCACGAAGCCCGAAAACGCTATAACGGCACAAGTTATGATTACGCCCGGCTACACTGTTAGTAATAAACGCGAGTTATAGCAACAGAGTAACTAACTATCCAGCCAGTTACCTAAATTTTCCGACAACTAAAAATGCAGAATTCAAAATATTAGCAAAATCAATCATATCATCTATATAATGCTGTTTTTGAAGGAATAAGAGCTCGTCCTACCTACTACCAGAAGGTACTATCAGTTAAATTGGTGAACTGACTGTTTTGGGATAATTATAAAAGAAGGGGTCTAAAAAAGGCAAAGTATAAAATATAATCGAATTACGCAGAACAGACAATACAAACTTACCATTTAAATTTATGAACCCTCCAAGTACCAGCACCAGGTTATATTTTCAATTAGAGGAACAGTATCTCCAAAACTGTTATAAGTACAAATAATACAAATAATATATATATATATATATATATATATATATATATATATATATATATATATATATATATATATATATATATATATATATATATATATATATATTAGGCATCAAGACCCTATAATAAAACTATGAACTGTGAGAAATGACACTGACACTAAATCCTAATTTTTTCTCGAGTAAATAGAAAGCTTAATCAACACTCTTAAAATTATTTAAAAAATTACTCAGTAGCAATAGTACGCATACATTTCTCAAAAAAAGAAAAGAAAAATATACTGAAAAAGTATATAATTACTCTGTAGATTATAAATCCCAAATGTGGGAAAAACAAAAAGACTGAAGAGGTAAACACAGAAATGTTACGTACAGGTGAAATTATTTTAACCGTTGTCATCACCTCTACCGTAGTGCAATGCCGAGGGCCTCTGCGAAAGTTCGTCACTCGAGCCTATTCAGTGCTTTCACTTATACAAATCACCACTACTTGTAGCCTCCCGTCTCATAGGTCTCATACTCTGTTTCTTTATCACCTCTACCTATAACTGGTCTCTCTCTACAGGTTGCTTTCCTTTTGGCGCCCTCTTGGGTTTATAGTGTTAGATTTCTGTTTCATGGCAGGGCAAGGAAGAACACAGAATTTGTTGTTTTATATATTATGTAAACTTAACTGTATGGCAGCTTAACAGAAACTAAATATACATTGTAGATTTCAGTAAAAAGGTAAACAGTAATAATTACAGTACTCAACAGTTTGAGTAAAAGGTACAATTATAATAAATACACTGTTACGCATAAATACAGTATGTAGTTATACAACTAATTACACCAAAGTGTAGTTAGCAATCTCACACCTCCCCACGATGGCAGGTGCAATACAAGGATACCCTGGCATCTTAAGGTCCTTATTTAGTATATGATTTCGAGTCCCATCTTATTTTTAAACGCTCTGGTGCCCGTGTCTGACGTCCACTACGTCGTACTAGTAAGGCAACTGATAATTGAGTATCAGGCTTAGGTGATGTTGCAGGTGATCTACGATCTTCATATCCTGAAGCTCCGCCACCCAACACCGAGATAGGCGGAGAAATAATATCTCCTGGCAAAAAAGGGCGATGAGGTCGTAGGAACCTCCGATTTCTCCAACAGATGCGCCCACTCCCAGTCTTCACGAGGTAATCCTCCGTGCCAATTCCGACCACAACTCCTGGTTTATCCCATCGTTTTGTCTTAGGATCTTGCAGATCCACATACATACCAAGGTTCAGCTTAGAGAGTGGTCAGCAGTGGCATCATACCGTTCCTTTGCCTGCTGCCGAAGGTACTCAGCCTTTATGTCACATCGTCAGCTGTACGTTGCCATTCTTTTTGCAAATGAACGATGATGAGCGGAATCTTGGAACGCAAAGGATGTCCAAACAAGATTTGCGCTGAGATCTACTGTCTGCCCGTGGAGTATTCCTGAGCTCAAGAAGCCCTTGTGCGAACTCATCCTCATCCAGCTTGCCATTTCTTGTGGTCGTCAAAATCAACTTCTTGATAATCTTCACGGTAGCTTCGGCATGACCATTTGCTTTTGGATTATAGGGCGATGTCACGCGGTGTTCCACCCCCCATCGAGCAAGGAAATGCCGCAATGTTGATGAAGCGAACTGCGGTCCTCCATCTGTTTTCAGTACTACAGGCACACCTGTGTCTGAAAATATTGGCCTCAACAAACTAACTAGTTGAGCTGCAGAAGTTGATCCATTGCACGAAGATACATACGGCCAACCTGATAGGCGATCAACGTACACAAGAAATGTCTTGCCAGAGACATGAAAATAATCAACAGACACAGACTCAAATACTCGACTTGGCAAGTCTTCCTGCATCAAAGGCTCATTCTGAATTGACCTGGTAACAGCTCTCGGCAACGAGAACAAGACTTCACTGTATTCTCAACGTCCCTGTCAATCCCTGGCCAGTACACCGTCTGGCGTGCTCGACGCTTGGTGCGGTCCACTCCTTGGTGAGCATCATGTAGACACTGCAAAGTTTCACTATGCAGGCTGCGAGGTATGAGAAGTCTAGGTCCATAAACTATCAAACCATCATCCACGGCCAGCATGTCGCGGGAATTTCCCCAGTATGCTCGCAACTCTTCTGGTAAGCTATGCTTATGATCTGGAAATCCTTTCATTATTACATCTCGTAATGACAGATATTCACCATCATGTGCAGAAGCATCACGAATCTTATCCAGCGTCTGGTCCCGAGAGGTGCTAACCTTATGCCCTCCTCACAAGTAGCTAATAAAGACAATACAACAGCAGCATGCAATGGATCTGCATCATCCAGCACATCATTGTCCTCAGCAAGGCTCTGAACTGGTGAACTAGAGAGTGCATCCGGCATGCTGTGACATTTCCCACTTTGCCACCGTGCAGCAAAAGTAAATCTGCAGAGTTTCATTCTCATATGCTGCAGTCGAGGATTCTCTATTTCTCCAAGAAGTTTTGAATTGAGAATAGGAATAAGTGGTCGATGGTCTACTACCAAGTCAAAATAAGGCAAACCAGCCAAGTAAACACTGCATTTCTCACTGCCCAAAAGTACAGCAGTCATCTCAACCTCAATTACGGCATACCTAGTTTCCGCATCCGTTAGAAACCTGGATCCACATTGGATGAGCTTCCAAGCCTCTCCATGTTGTTGCAGCAAAACAAACCCCATACCATGCAACTTGATGCGTCAGTTTGAAGCATAGTAGGTAAAGATGCATCAAAATGAGCTAAAACAGGAGGAGCTATGAGTGCTTCTTTAGTTTTTCTCGAAAGCCACGTCATGCTGAGGGGTCCAGCACCACTCATTCCGAGGTTTAAGCAGGTCCCTGAGTGGCTGTGCAGCAGCTGCAATCGCAGAAGAATAGCTCCCAAGCTGATTGGTTAAACCCATGAATGACCTGAGATCAGTGATATTTTGTGGCTTTGGAAATTCAGTTATAGCTCTCACCTTCCGAGAATCCACACTATAACCTTCATGATTTATACTGTAACCACAAAATTCAACATTAGGTTGAGCAAAGAAAATTTTATCAGGATTTAAGGTTACCCAAATTTGTCACATTTTTGCACAAGTGTGATCACATGGGCTAAGTGGTCACGGTAACTAGAATCATACACCAAAATATCATCAACAATTTTGACAGTGCGTGGAATATCTCCCAAAGCTTGATCTCCTTGACGATTGTACTCATCTCCAGATGATACAAGCCCCATTACAGCTCGTTTGAATTTGTAACGTCCCCAAGGTGTGATGAAGCAAGTAAGATCCTGATCTTCTTCAGCAATTTTGATTTGGAAGTATCCCATCTTCGCATCCAAAGTAGTGAACCACCTGGCTCCAGCATCCATAGACGATACAGCATCGTGAGGGGATCGAACTGGATATGTAGGTCTGCGCACATAGCGGTTAAGTCTTGTAAGGTCCACACACAACCGCACACCACCCATCTTCTTTGCAATAGGGACCATCGGATGACACCATTCGGTGGGGTAATCAACCTCACCAATGATATCCTTAGCAAGCAAGTCATCTAGCTGAGCTTTAATATCCGATCTCCAACAATACGGAATGGTGCGTGGTGCGGTCACTGCAAAAGGATGTGCATCTGCTGACAGCTGAATCCTCATAGGACCTCCCTGCATTTCCCTTAGAGTAGCTGAAGTATCAAATACATGAGGATAAGCAGAAATGATGGAAGCTGCATGTTCTGCACGCTCTGCTTCTGTAGGGTCTCTGCTGTGTGGCCATCTTGGCAATGCCACTGGTACAGACATCAAACTGCTGGCACTTGCAGATTGCACAACATCCTGTGTGTTAGAAGTCACTTGTGGCTCCAAAACCTTCCTGGTTCTCGATGCTATATGTGGTTGCGACACTGAACATGTAACATGCTGTATTTGCGCTGGAAAGTTTTCTGGTAATATTCCCAGTGCTACACAATCAAACCAGCTCAGAAGTGCACCTTTCACTTCCTTGACGACTGACACAACTGTTGTCGCACTACGATTCCCAAAGTTAAAAAGCCTCAAAAGTACCCATGTTAGTGAGAGGTCGACGATCTGCTGCAATGAGACCACCCATAATGACCGGCTCCAGTGAACTCTCATGAATTCCAAGAGATTTAGCGTTCTCAAGTCCTGTCACAGTTGTCTCCGCTCCAGAGTCAGGTGTCCACATAACTGAGCTTGATCCTTTGGGGTGAGTGGTACTGATGCAAATCTGAGGGGTTGGACGTGATGACGCACAGTTGCTGTAAACATCTCCAATGACACGATATAGATTCTGCTTTGAAGGCTTGAACGTGCTTTATTATTCGTTTTCTTCTTCTGAGGAGACAGTGGCTGTCCCTTTGACCTGCACACCACTGCAAAGTGACCTTTCTTACCACATTGTTTGCAGTCCCTGTTTAGAGCCTTGCATGCCATCTTATCAAGATGGCGCTCACCTCCGCATCTAAAGCACTGCTGCTTTAAATGGGCTGCCTTCTGACCTTGCTTGTATTGGGACACTCTTGAAACATTGTACTTTTCACTGCCCCGAATAACAGCACGACTGGCATTTGCATTTTCCGATGCTCTGCAAATATCAATAGCCATCTGCAAAGTGAGCTTCTTTTCTTCTAACATACGTTTCAAAGCCTCTTCATCTCTGGTTCCAACGACGATCCTGTCTCGTAGTCTGCTGTCCATGCAGGTTTCACAAAAATCACAGAAAGAAGCAACTCTTTAATGCCGCACAGAAAATCATCAAAGGTCTCGTGCAACTCCTGGACTCTTGTATGAAAGTCGCGCCGGTCCACGATGACATTCCTTTGGTTGCGCAAGTGCAACTCCATGGCATCCAATATAGTCTTCAAGTCTGCTCCATCATCCAGTGAGAGACCATATCTCAGAGTGGGTCCAGTCATCGTCCAGCACGGAAACCAATGCTGACCGCTGCTCAGCAAGAGAGAGATGACATTCTTGTCAACACTGCATGTCCCTCATACTTGTGACGCCACGAACCAAACTCTTTTAAGAGACACAGAAGACGACAAGTGTGGTGCAGGAACTGCCCTTGCCTGAGACTGATTCCTATGATGTCCCGAGGTACCAGCAAAACCCTCTAGAATTGCGGTTAAACGTTCTTCCCTTTTTCGTAGCTGCTTCTTGGGCATGATGAGCCATCTCTGCTTGCCTTGCCACAAGTGCTGCCAGTTGTTCGATTTGCTTCTCCATCGTGTACGGGTACTAAAGATTTAACACTGTACTTCTTGAACGACAGTAGACAGCATAAACAAAACCAATCACTGCGCCATGTTGGATTTCTGTTTCATGGCAGGGCAAGGAAGAACACAGAATTTGTTGTTTTATATATTATGTAAACTTAACTGTATGGCAGCTTAACAGAAACTAAATATACATTGTAGATTTCAGTAAAAGGTAAACAGTAATAATTACAGTACTCAACAGTTTGAGTAAAAGGTACAATTATAATAAATACATTGTTACGCATAAATACAGTATGTAGTTATACAACTAATTACACCAAAGTGTAGTTAGCAATCTCACAATAGTCTGTTGACTATGTCCATAAAGGTGCTGAAGACTTAAAGAAAGAAAGCAGGGCTGGGTTGACGCCATCCCATGCTTTTTTTTCCAGGAGATGGTGCAAAGAATATGTCCTAGCCATCTCCATCTCCCCTACATCATTACCTCATTTGCATATGTAACTTTCGGCATTTCTTTTTAGCGTCATTCCATCCTATTATCTGACCCATAAAATGGCTAATCGGTTATATCCTGAGATAGTCAACATCTTTATATAATATAATAAACAAAAATATCTAAATACCAATAATCAATAATTCAAAAGACGAACACTTCGCAAATAAGCAGGAAATGTACTGAAAGATTATATACTTCCGCTAGGTCAAGCCCTATAGGTACTTGTAATTTTATCAATAATAAATAATGTTCCTGCGACCCTACAAATCTTACAGCACAAAAAATAATACATCCTCCAGTCATGGTCTTGGCAACAGTAACGATTAAATTTGGTTATCGAAATGTACGGCGATCGTGAGCAGGTTTCGGTTTTTCAAAGACTGTTACTTTGCAAGAAGTTGAGCAATCCACCCACCAATAAAGTCCCTTCTCCCCAAAAGTTATATTACATCTCTCATAAAAGCTAATCCACTAGTTGCTAATTACGAGCTCGCCTTTCGTCAAACTTTCTCATAAAAATCCACACAACTTTCTGTAATCCTACTAAGAAACAAGCATACTAAAAAAAAACCCAACATGTAACCACCATAGCTGGGAAAAAACAAAACGCTCTAGGGTATCGCTGCAGACTTGAACTTACGAATATAAACATCCACAGCACTCACAGTTACAAAAACAGATTTTTTCCAGCTAACCAAATCCACTTACTGCACATTTTCGTAAAAGATGATATAATACTGAGGGTCTTTTTAGCAGGATACCAAGGCTTGCCACAAGAAGATTTCTTCAGTAACATTATATGCAGACACATAAAGTAGAGACAGGCGCAATCCATATCCACCAGTCTTTAATGTAACTTTCACAAATCTGGAAGTTTGTCCGTTTGTTGAGGAACTTGATTTTTTATCAAGAACCATAGACTAAAACTTGACGCTGCCACAAAGAATACCGGGGTCAATATACAGCTAATTATGTTTTTATTGGAAAATGAAATTACAAAACAGCATAACATGAATGCACTTTCGTTTTATGACACTTCCCTGTAGGCTACTTATTTTCTGTATTGCTTTTTTTTCAGAAACATTCCCATTTACTTGCTGATATCTTTATAACAAACAAGGAAAAATTGCATATAAGTCCTCAATCTGCGCTTCAAACCACGTCCGGTTGCGAGAGAGAGAGAGAGAGAGAGAGAGAGAGAGAGAGAGAGAGAGAGAGAGAGAGAGAGAGAGAAGCGCAATTGAGCTGAACAGGTTGTAAAATCCAAGTCTCAGCGAGCCTCCTTCCCAGCGCCTAAGTGGTAATTAGTTTAACACAAACTGCGCCAACAAAAATCACTTTCTCAATTACATTACAAATTCTTTTCCTTCATTTCCCGGTATGCTGAAACAATTTCAACTTTCCTAAATTTCCAATAAAAAGGGGAGAACACATTCTCGTTTTTAAGCATGAAAGGAAAATAAAGGAATTGAACCTGATTAGATAAATGGCCCTATAATTACTATCTTTATTATCATTTTGTTGCTCACATGATACATTGTCATCCATATGTGACACAATACTTTTATTATTATCATTATTGTCATCTATATGTGACACAATACTTTTATTATTATTATTATTATTATTATTATTATTATTATTATTATTATTATTATTATTATTATTATTATTATTAAGCTTCTGTAATAAACTATAACCGTCCTATGGAAGTAAATGGAAACTGCTTACGAACAAAAGATGTCCAGGAAGGCCTTGACGAATTCTACATTCATTCCGTGAAAGGAGCAAGACGGACACACCATGAAATTTTACACGAAAAGGCAGCTAACTTATATCAAGACAATAACTTCCATGAATACAGGCTTGCCCAACCTTCTTCCTACTTTTATTCTGGGTGTACTGTGTTTGTGTGTGCTTTTAAATTTCTACAATCTCCCCGGTAAGAAACTTCTTTAACCTTCTTCATAGTTGCTTCCATACCTTATTTCCATATCCTTTAAGCCTGGCAGTTAGTTGGCAGTCCCGTCTAATCTCAAAATAATAATCATAATAATAATTGGTATGGCTATGGGTTATGGACAATGTAAGCAAAAACTAATGATCAGTTATATACAATACGCTTTATAAGCTTTATATTTCCTGGGAAAATAAAACAAAACTGGCAAACCACAGTCTTGGATCCCACCCAAGCACGTCTCCTTCTTAGGCTGTCCATGCACAATGAATCCTGGTTATAATACAAGGCCAAGTAAAAGTGCGTGAGGTGACATTAAATCCGATTATGAATTTTGTTGCTTTTCGTGAATCGACCAAACCGCTCTGTTAAATATTACAAATGGATCTAAATTCGGAAATACACCTTCCTTCGAGATTATTTTCGAATGGGACTGCTGATTTCCCCTAGAATGGTGTTTACATCGGCCATAATGGTTGTAACTAGAAAGGTAATTTGTTTGATTCCTGGACAGGCAAGATCTTTTGGGGCGATGGCATAGAGCCTTATAAACGTAATGAATGACTATGGGAGGTAAAAAGAAAATTAATTCCGACAGAATTCAAAGAACCGTTTCTTATCAAGTGCCTCTGACAATACCGAAGAAAAGTTGTTCTGATGTGAACAGAGATATTTAGTAAAAACAGTATGAAACATATGTACTGCTTTCGGTAAACAACTGAATACAGTGGCCTCAAGTCGGGAATGGGTGCAAATGATGTTTATCTTCTGTATGCTACTATTTTTAAGAGATCAAGAGATCCTAGAATAAAAAACGAAACTAATCCTCTTTGTTAAAAAATGCAATTTTACTCAAATCTTAATGTCTAATCGATTTTATCCATATAATTCTAAAATAATTTGAACTACACCTTTTCAATCTTTTTTTTAATAAAAGGACTATAATTAGCTAATAGTTGATCAAATGTACATGATATGATTTGAAACTTATCATTCTTCTAAATTCTCTATATTATATGCAGGATTATGAAGTATTAAGTATTATGTAATTAATGAACATTTTTCTGAGATGTTTGGGTTGATTAGTTTGTCACGCATTTCGCCTTCCTTGAATGTTGACGACCGATGGCACATCACAGTCTTCCACTGTTTGGTCATTATCACTGTTATTTCTGTGTATAAGGTCATGGAGCACACAATAAGCTACTGCAACTTTTTCTATTTTCCACTTGCAAGTTAAAATGGGCCGCAAATATTCTTATAATATTGTCATGAAAATCCAGTTACATTCATTAACTGTACATATTATTAAGTTTATTTCAATAAAAATCATGAAATTACAACTGTTCAGCCTAGTAAAATAGTTTTGAAGCTAAGTCCATTTGGCATTACAAGTCTATGGAAAAAATTTTCCAAGGTGCTGTGAGAGTATGGCTACTCTAAAAGTAAAGTGTTATAAGTCATTCGTAACGTATTACAGCTTTTCTCATGTGCGTTTCCTTCTTCTTACAGCGTTACCTCATGGAACAAAATCTAAAAAATTGGCTAATCTATTCACAAGTAATTTTGCCTATCAACATGGTTGGCACGGGAAAATTCCCCTCAATAACAGTTTCTTAGCACTAACTCTCCTCTAACCTCTTTCTATGTTAATGTAAGGGTACGCGCATACTACTGTACAGCAAAACATGTCATAAACACACATATTGCATATTACAAACAGGTTGTAAATAAGTCATCAACCGTAAGTGGAGAAAAATACTCTAGCCAATGCTGGATATTCCTATGAAGCACCGGTTAAGACTACCAATTAAGAATACCAATAAGTCGTTCACTTGTATTCAAACTGTTTACGAAGTGTGTGCGATAAGTTGCCGACGTGTGTTTATGAAAGATTTTACCAAAGTATAGGACACTGCACTAAAATGTCACAAACATCACAAACAGGGTGAATACAAATCAACACCTTATTGGTAAGCCTAACCAGTGTTTCATACTGTTATCCAACATTGGCCGAAGCAAGACCTTGAGCCGAAGATTCGTTCACCACTGAAGGTCGTTGACTTGTTTTCACCGTTTGTGACACGGATGCAATGAGCTGCTGATGCGTTTATGACATGCATTACAGTACACTTTCTACACTGTCATCCTTAAATGGGTGTCAAACAAGTAGCGGGACTGTTTCAAGAGGGTTCGCTTCAGTGTTCATGAGCATATCACGTTTGGGATGGCTAGCCTACTCAGCCGGGCTGGTAAGTGAAACGACAGCCTTACGGACACAACAAGCTGCTAGGTTGGGATTTCTACCTTGACCTAAATTTACTAAACAAAACACATGGTGGGTAGCTATAATACCGAAGACGGTCTTGGTATTAATCCTGCATTATGTCAAGTATATTTATGCCATGATTTAATTTGGTATTTTAACAGTGTTGAATAACCACGGCGTTTCAACAAAATTTTGCACGTAAAAGACAAATCGCAAAGGGGCATGCAATAACCATTGTGGTGCCTGTTTATTGAACAAACACGTAACCGCTTTGTTGTATCCTCAGGGAAATAACTATTCCTTCAACATGAAAAGTTATGTTAAATTACTGCAACATATTAAAAGTTAGTTATAAATGATTTGTTTAACCAGACCTCTGAACTCTTTTAGGGTTCTTCTCGGGCTGGGAGTAACATATTAAAAAAAGACCACATTTACCTATATCTCACCTTGATGCCAATATACGAAAAACTATTTTACAGCAGGCTAAAATTGCTTTTTATAACAAAAATTATACCTAAAGGCAAACAATTTTCAACATTTAACTGTGCAGAAAATTAATAAATGCAAAGCCCTACAATATATAATTCTGGGAATAATCATTTGCATAGCCCTATCACTTACCAAACGGTCACACGTACATCAGAATAATACTTAGTTTACAATAATAGATTAATTGTATATTCTATTTGGCGTTGACAACGTAATCGTGATAAAAGTTGGATTATCAACCTTTGTAGCTCAATTTCACCGAATTTCAAAGTATGATGATAAGAACAGAGAGAGAGAGAGAGAGAGAGAGAGAGAGAGAGAGAGAGAGAGAGAGAGAGAGAGAGAGAGAAATTACTAATTTACAAAGAGCATTGACAACAAATTACTGGTATCTAAGCTCTTCTCTCCAAGGCATTTTCCATACCAATTCGTTATGTATTATGGTTCTTCCATCACTGATAATACTAACGAGCGTACTTTTTCCCAAAAGGTTCCCTCCATTAATAATGTTCGAGTCATTTTGAAGATGGACATCTCTCGCATCATTCCTGCCCATTACTTATGTTTCCGGCATAATCATTTTGGAAAGGGATTTCGTTCTGTCGCCTGAGGGAATTACAAGAATTATGTGAAATATATGCAGAATAAGTACAATTCGTGCACAGAGCACTGTACGGAAGATCTTTGAACATACACACAGATATATATATATATATATATATATATATATATATATATATATATATATATATATATATATATATATATATATATACATATATACATATATATATATATATATATATATATATATATATATATATATATATATATATATATATATATATATATATTATATAATCCACGTCAGAAGGTGAATGAAAACCAGGACTTTTTGTTTAATGAACATGCTGCCCAGATTAACAAACTGTAACGCCGCCCCCATTCTGTTTTTGTATATAAGGCTCTGTCAACTTCTTTTGTATTCAGCGTGAACTTGAAAATGTAGAATAAACTTCTTCAAAATCCACTGCATTGGTATAAATATATTTCTTCAAAATCCAGCTGCATTATATATATATATATATATATATATATATATATATATATATATATATATATATATATATATATATATATATATATATATATATATATATATATATAGGACAGGACACACAGAGTAAAGGAGTAAAGATTGAAAAGTAACAAGATCCAAAGATTGGAAATGGGAATAAGGGACAATGGCAAGGTGAAATGGAAGTACTACTATCATCCCAGATAGACCTCAGGAGGAACCTGTGGATAGACAAACCTCAAGGTGAGCTTGCTTCAGAAAAGTGTACGTAGCCTGAGCACATGTAAATAGGAGTGTTGGAATCCTAACAAAACAAGGCAGAGGGGTTCAGATCCTAAGAAGGCTGGTTGCAGCCTGGATCCAGACTTGGATATACCAATCTGCCAAATTTGTGAGAAAAAAAAAATAATAATAATAATAATTTCTTAAAGTTCATATTTAATAAATCCACTACAGCTTTTTTTCTCTATTTGATGTCTGCACTATTTCATCTCTACCCTTTTGAGACTAGGAAAATTGGCGTTCAGAGGCTAGAATACAAAATTTACCCCCCCAGCACATGGCCATCTGTATAAAATTTAGTCTAACAAAACATATTCAATTTTAGGTACACTTTATTTTTGTCTGTCTCTCTGTTCTCAAACAATCATTCAATCTTTTATATACCCCAATTCTATTTTTCAAAAACCATCCCATTATTTACACAAATTTCTATTCCTTATATGGCTGAAAATAAAAACAGAGAATGATATGTAAGGGTTAACTCACACAGGATGCCCTGAGCAAAGTGATTTACTGTTGAGATTTCATCCACTTTCGATACAGCATGCTTACAATATTAGGACCAAGTCATACAGGTGACACCGGTGATGCATGAGAGCATGTAGGTGAGGGTGTTCTGTGATTGGCTGCTGGCCTTGGTGCAGCAGCACCAAAAGGGGCGTACAGAGTACCCCCAATCCAAAAAGAATGCCAAAATGGAATACATGTGATGACTTACATGCTTTTGCACTACACGGACAATTTACATTTACATGCTTATAAACTGTAAATTGAATATATAATGCACTAGGTAGATAAGCAAAGATAACAAGAAAAATGCATGGCTGTTCTACACCCATAATCAAAAGTATACCACTCAGGGTGCTAATATGTTAAGGGGTCACAGATATATAAACAGTTGAAAATTTAGTTAAAAAAAAAAAGAAATTACTGTTGTTTAACAATGAAATCTGCAGTCGGATTTACTGCCTACTCCTGAAGTGGGTAGAACAGTTTGAGCCTGTTCTCAGACGCCCAGTATTTTGAAGACTGTTTTTCTTTTGATGGCTGTGTATGGGCCTCTGTATGGCGGGATTAGGAGAGGCTTGTCGGCCCTGTTTCTAACGAATATAAACTGGCAAGTGTTCAGCTGATTGGGGATGAATGGGTTTTAAAGCCATCAAGTGACTTTTTATACATTAAGTGACTTTTTATAGTCTTTCCAATTCTTTGTCTGGGCAACTGGCACTGCTGGCAGGGATGAATTCACCTGGTACACAGGCAGTCTCACTGAACACCATTTCAGCATGGGAGGCGTTGATTTCTTGTTTAAGGGCCATACATAGACTGAAAGTACCCACGGTAGCTGTCCTGTTCCACCTAGTAATGGTGGGCTCTTTATGCATATACATGCTGTTGGCAGATGGGTAGTGTGGTTTGCCCTAAGTGTTGAGCTCTGGTACTGTCAAAAGGGACTTGAGCTTATCCCATGGCATGATGAGGAGAGTGAGGGCTCATCTGGTGCAGGTGGGTGGCAGCAACGAAAGCTCTATGATCAGGCTCTGGCGGAGTTCTTCATAGGCAATCCTACCCTCCTGTGTGTCAAGCAAGCACACAATACAAGAGAAGAAAATGTCTGGGATTGCCTTGAGGATGTTCAAGACCTTTCAGAGAAGGAACTGTATCTCTGCTCTCAGGAACCACAGAGGTGGTTCAGTCATTGAGGATGGGGACAGATGGAAATTTAGGTCGCTTATGATCATGCTTTTATCTGATGATATCTCTTGTATGCTTTAACCTTTGAATGGTTTGTTTCAACACACTGGATTAGGCCATGATTAGCCCCAAGGTTTGGTATAGAACCAAATTTTATATCTACCATGATGTAGAAACAATCTTTTGAATGCTCTTAAGAGAGAGTTAGACAAAGTTTGAATGCCTTATTGAAACTGCTAGTGACTTTGTTTCAGTTGTTTTATCTGTTAGTCACCAGCGGTTTAATGCAAGTACCAACCTTTGTCTACCTAATGGAGGTCAACCGAGAGCTTTCAAGAGAAAGGGAGCAAGAAGTACGTACCAAAATAAGTCAATTAGTGGAAAGTTGTTTTTAGATAAGGGATGACTGGGAATCATGTTTTCTACCAGGTTGCTCCAAAGGGTCACCAATGTAAAGTCAACTCATATACAAGATGCTCTGAGTGCATGGATTTACTGCCAAGATCTGACCAGTTTTTGAGACAGCATGTAGATGGAAAAGTGTCCAAAAAGTGAGACCAGTGGTGCCCTGGACCAGGTGATGCAATTAATGTAATTGATGTACAGGCAGGAGAATGACGTGATAGTGAGGGTGCTCCGTGATTCGCTGCTGACCTTGCTGTCTAAACCTAGGGCGGCAGCAGAACGTGCTATGCAAGCATGGGCCATACAGAGGGATTTTGAAAAATATAAAAATATTACTACCATTCTAATACTACTATTACTGCAACTACTACTGGCAGTTATAAGCAATAATAACATCAGCACCTCATCAAAAAAGAATCCCTAAAAATCTGCAGACGAACAGAAAATATTCCTGTATATTGTACACCTACATGTAAAACGGAACGAAGATAAAAGACTACATAGTAAAAAAATAAAACCTTAATTAAAGAGTAAACAATGAAACTAAAATTGTCACCTTAATTTAATTTTCAATAACATATGACAAACCAATTCTCATTAATTATAAATACTCTAAGATAAGAGTGTACATAACTGCTATGTGTACCACAATAAAGGTATTGAGAGAGAGAGAGAGAGAGAGAGAGAGAGAGAGAGAGAGAGAGAGAGAGAGAGAGAGAGAGAGAGAGAGATTTAATTGACCAAGGGTAGGAATCTTTACGACGGGCACTTCGAAACATCCCCAATTCCTGGAAGCGGAAAAAGTACCCTAAATGTGGCGAACCATAAATAATCAGGCAAACAAAGAAAATATGACTATTTATAACAACACAGAACTACCGAAATAAACTCGGTCAGAGGGTCATCGCGCTGGTTTATTTTCGCCTTTTCCCCTTTTTCTCCTTTATTGCGTCTATCTCCAGGATTTGGTTTTTGTTTTTCTTTCCCTCTTCTTTACTACCTTCATCTCCCTCTGTGAAAGAAATGCAATGGATCTCATTATTCAAATAAAGTGGCAATAGCTTCACTTCCCCTCGGCCACGGTCATCTCTCCACACCCCTCGAACGCGACCCCTTTTGCCGAAGGGTGTTTTGCATTAAGGCCATAATCCCGTCCAGAGGAGATGCAACATCCACAGAACCTTTCTCAATCGCGATTTTAGCTGCTAAATCCCCTTACCGGCATCTCTTTCTTTCCTAGTAAACTACAGGCATATCTCTCTCCTCCGTGAATTACATATACTCTCTCTCTCTCTCTCGTTATAAATTAGACAGTCACATCAATAAGTACCTCTCTACAGTTTTTGGGAAAATATGCTACTTGTCTCTCTCACTTTTTCTTTGGAAGTACACCAAATTAATCTCTCTCCACTTGAATCTACACCAAGCAGTCAGTTTCTTGTTCCTTTATCGCTCTCTCTCAAAATATTATGCAATGGCTGTCATATCCCTCACTGTCTCTCTTATTAACTTTCCTTTCATCATCATCATCTCTCTCTCTCTCTCTCTCTCTCTCTCTCTCTCTCTCTCTCTCTCTCTCTCTCTCTCTCTCTCTGATGTAAATTACACTAAAACAGTCACATCCATTAGGGCTTCCTGCCGCTCCTCAAAGCAAAGGGTTCAGTTCCTCATTCTATGATGTTTCCAGCACCCAAAATCTTAAAGATCACGTTACACTGATTAACCGGACAGTGTTTTGCTTAATGATGATGGCCCCTCCTAAAACGTTATATTTTACAAACACATTGTTATATATTAAATCATTATTTTGAAGAAGAAAAATAGGTTTCATGGGTACATTCTTCCTAAACTTACTTTCACAGGATAAAAATATTGTAATAATCTGAGTAAGAACAGAGAAAACTATGTCGACAGTTGAAAACTTAATATGTTACAGCAAAACGTACGATGTAATACCTCCACTCAAAGGCAAAATTAAAATTATCCTTTCATGACGAAATGTTTCTATTAATATAAAACTATATTTCTTCAGTTCGACGAATGTTATGTGTCGAACAACTTCAAAACAACTACTGTATGAGCCAACCCTCCTTTCCGTTCACTGAGCGGCTGTTTCGTGCAATAAGCAGTCTTCCGCTGCAAGCAATTACAGCTGATCGAACAACCTTCTCCTCTCCGTTCGTCAGCTCAACCATGTCTCAGGCAGCTTTCTGTCTAGAATGCCTGGCAGCTGAACGCGCCGTCCTTATCGTTTTTCTACGCCAAAAGAGATTAGGTTGTCCTTTTTATCTGGCCTATAAATGGAGTTTCGAAGGTCTGGGATTAGTAGAGCTCCTGACACAACTTTGCGATAATCATTTTTCTCCTCCAGGCCACTCTTTAAGTTTACTGGATGATATTTATCTCCTCATTCAATTTCACTCATCCCATTTTCAAATCTGATTTACCGTCTTTTCATCTTGAATTTTTGGCTTTTGGCTTTCGATAAGCCAAAAGGTGAATTATGAAAAGCTGCTGCGAGACGATACTAAAAATTTTATTGAGAGAATATGCTGCGTATTAACAAAATTCCCGATGTTCCTTTTGATTAGACGCGACATAATACTATTTAACCAATCTACTCACTCCCTTAACTATACCCTATGTTTCTAAACGTTTAAGCTATGGATTTAAATGCTGTTCTCTCCACAATATAACTTTTATTTTTCTTTTAACATCCAGCAACGAAATTTCAAACACGCAGAGAATCAAAGTATTCCAAGGGAATTTCATTTTAAGAGCACGGGCTTACGCTTCCAAAATCTCGGACGAAGTTTGGAGGAAGGAGTTCAAACTTTATATCAATCAAACAAAAACTTTTGGAGAGTCATTTATAATCCATTACACTTACCAACATAACCCTAAATTTCTCTATCTTTTCCCTCCTACTGTATGTATGTATGTATGTATGTATGTATGTATGTATGTATGTATGTATGTATGTATGTATGTATATATATATACACATACATATATATATATATTTACACATATATATGCATATACATGTATATATATATATAGACTGATAGACAGATAAACAGAAATTTTCATACAAGTCCCACTTTTCCTTTTGTTCCTCCTTGTAGACAGCCTAATTCAACTTATATTTATATATTTGACAAATTGAAACTCTTCACAGTTCTAAGGGTAAATGTCTCGGACTGACTATCGAGGGAGCTTCCCCTTGGTTTTGGGCTTCCTCCGAACAGTCCATAGTTATTCTACAGTTGATCTCCTGAGCCTTCTATTTTATCATAGGTAAACATGATTGGCAGGGGCAGCAGACAGGCAATTACGGTAACATTCCCACGGCCGAGGCTGAATTTGGCTGTTTGGACAAGATCCTTCTCAACTGTCTGGGATGAAGGAGTCCACGGACCAAAACCTGCAAGCCAGGATCCTCCGGCCTTAGGGCCTGATGGGCGCCGATCTTTCCCCGGGGACTCTCTCATCTGGTAACTTGGCACCTCCTCTCGGTCACCTGCCATCACCTCGACCGACCCATGTCGTGAATTATGACCGAGAAATGTTTCCACGGGGAAAACACGTATAAATAAGGATTCTCATTATTAACCTTTATTTTAAGAACTAATCATAGCGTGTGTATAATTTTGTCTCTCTCAACTTTTGAATTAGGAATTAAACTAATTCTAATACTACATCATTTGAGCGTAAATTTTTATTTCCATGCAATTGTTTTCTAAATAACATTTTACGTTTAAAAGTTTACCTTTGACCAACTAAAAAGGGGAACAGGTCTCTGGGCCTTAAGGCACCAGCGTACAGATATCTCTGTGCCCTATTTCTGTAAATACAGTTATTGAAGTCAATGGATTCATTTTCTTTTTCTTTCTTCCAAGTCAACAAAGTAAGCTATTAAGTCGAAATAAAACAAAATATAATACGTTCCCTTATAGGAGCGGCCGCTGATCGCACGTGTTATTGGCGTCATTCTCAAGACTCCTGAAGGCAGTGAGTGACTAGTTAAGTCATAAGAGCAGCAACTCACCACTAGAGGGCCTGTAAATTCATGGGTTTCGGTGTGTGAACCAGTTCCATCACACATGCGTACGCACGCACACACACATATGGATATATATGTGTGTCTGTGTGTGTGTTTTGGATGTTATTTCCTTTAATAGTTGATGAATTCAAAGGAAAACACAACATTCACTACCATATTCTTTCCGTAACTGCTGGATGAAAGAAGTCTCCTTTGCAGAAAATACTCTCGACAACAGCCCCTTCACTAAACAGCACTCTTGTCAGAAATGAGTCGATCCCCTAAAATCACTCTCACCTTTGGTGGAAATTAAGGTTCAGTCCCAACCCCTCTTTCACTATGGGCTGTACATTCTTTGTCTCCTCCTCCATCCTACAATAACTTCCTGATTATACGCAATGTTCTCCCACCTACCAATTTCCATTTTCTACACTTGAACAATACCATACAAAACGCTGGTACATCTTAAGACCTGTCACTGATTAAATCACCCCAGTGACTCTGGAAAAAATGATCTCAAAAGTTTCAATTTTTTTCTTTTTACTCATTTATTTCCAACATCCTCATTTCATTTCTATGAACGAAAGATGTATCAACTAGCGTAAATCTTAACATTTGTTACCATAGTCCTTCGTCCCCACTTCCAAGCTTTTATTCAGAGCTCCTGCTACGTAACATGCTTTTCCTATTAGATGTGGTTCATCTTTTCTCCCATCCTGCTGTTAGGACCACTGCTAAACAACTGCTTCAAACAGTCACTTCCATACTTCTAGTACATCCATACTACCATTCCCTATTTCACTTCCCTTGCTTCCACTAGCCCTTAGACCAACCCCCCCCCCCCCCCCCTTTTTTTTCCTACCATTCGCTTTTAGATGTTTCCAATTACAAAAAATTACAACCTCTTACACCAATCTCTGCCGCCTGTTCAGTATCACTGTAACGAAAGTAACTATTATTTGCAGCCATCAACCATTCCAAAATCTTTTCATGATCCATTTCTTCTATAGTAGTAACTTGCACCTTCATCTCGGGAGGGCAGTTATTATGTAACGCATATATTTTAAAAACATCCACTTTCACTAAAAATTCAGTAAATATAATATAAAAACCATCAAGCTGTTTGGTCAGTACTTTAGAATACCACTAAATGCCAACGAATCCAGAGCTTAGAGTGCTTTCTGATATGCTTTAGCAAAAAACAGAAAAATAGTCATATAACCAAATCAATAAAGGTTCAAGATACAGATAGTTTATTCTAAGGGACTATTTAATTACATAAGAACTCGGCTACCCAAACAATAATATGAAAATAACAGATATGTAAGAACTTTTTTCAGGTGGAAATAATGTCATGTTATATGCTCAACTATACAAAAATACATATTCATATATATATATATATATATATATATATATATATATATATATATATATATATATATATATATATATATATATATATATATATATATATATATATATATATATATATATATATATATATATATATATATATATATATATATATATTATATATTCAAGAATGCCAGACATGCTATAAAGAGACCCACAACAACATTCAATCCTATTCCTCTCCCCTCCCCCTTCTCTCTGTATCATAAGACGCCGCTTCGCTAATGGACTGGGGATAAAAAAGAATTTATAAAGGCCTATCAGTGCCTGAACACGAACTTTATTTTAAGTAACGTTGTGAGGACTCAGGGGGAAGGCGAACGAAGGAAAGGACGAATCCCGTCTCCATACATAATGCTACCTGCGCTGACGCGTCTCACAACCCTGATCGCTTTAATCTTTATTTGTTATGTGTGTTCTGCCAAATGGAATTCAATTTGGCTGCCAAATCTCTCGAGCCAAGCTGACATCTCTTCCGTTTGTCTTTCCGATTCAAATATTCATTTCCTTACATGTCAGTTTTCTTTTCCACTGACTGCGCCCTCGCGATTTATTTCCTATCAAAACGCGGAGCTAATCATTTTTGTTATACAATAAACAAGTACGCCATACATGTATGTTAGATTATTACATATACAGAGAAATTTTTCCATTTTATCTCAAAGAGTATTAAGCTTTGCCAATCTACACTTTTTTTTACCACTGATAGTGAACAAGTTCAAATGAGAAATAACCTGGAAATGCTTATAAATGTTGAAGTAACTCTGACAACCTTACAAATTACTTATTACGAATTTTAACTAAAGCAAAATCAACCAACCAATCCTAACTCAGGTGCACTAGAACTAAAATAAAAATTTAATGAAAAACAGAAAAGAACCGCTTTGTTAGTTTTCGTAGGACTGAGAGAGTTTTTTTTTTTTATCTTTCTACCTACTGTGAAGGGCTGTTGGCGTAGCTTGAAGGGCACAGAACTTTCGTTCCCCAACCATGGCTTCCCTGTTGCTAATTTTGAAGGTCTATATCTTCATCAGTGTCGAAGGTGTCTAAGACGAAGTTCAGAGGATTATGAACAACGGCAACAACTATGCAACTCTCCACAAAGTGTGGAGTTATGCTGGTAATAAGAAACGTGACGACACCAATACAAATAATAAAAAAAAATAGCAATGACGAAAATAATAGTAATAATAACAACAATACGGATTACGACTATATCAGCAGTAATAGTAGGCAATCTGGTAACAGTATATAGTGATTACTGCAAATCTCCAAATTCACTTCGACTGTCTCGTAAATAAACACCGACACCAAAAACATGCACCTCAAGGAAACACTGCATTCCCCTTTATTATTATATATACATGAACCAGTAAGCAGTGTCTCGAAATTACGCCTTTCGTGCTCGGATCTGCTATATTGTTGAACTACTGTTGAATATATTTTATTCGCGGATGCGAAGATGAAAATGGAAAAGTTTTTATTACTCGATTTTCATTGCGAAAACGCAATGACATAACCACCAAATTATAAAAAGTAACATAAAAGGTGTTTGAAGTAGAAATGTCACCATTTTATCCTGAACATGGGCTTGTAACCTTGAAAACAAGTGGGCCTCACTCATCTTCGGATCGAAGTATTAGGCCAATCAAGCAATCAACCACATAGGGAACCAAAAATGAAAAAAAGAAACACAATAAAGCTATAAAATAATAATAATAATAATAATAATAATAATAATACTGAGGACAATGCAGCCACCCTGTCGGAAGTATCTGCTGAATATGGGAGAATACCATTTTACCTGAATATTTCCATATTTGCTAATTAATCATAGATGTAATGCATTCTCATGAAATATTCCGCCCCGACTTTGCTAACTTAATTAGGGATCCCGCTCAAATTATAGCCTGGCTCAATAATTCTGCTCTACGCTTCATTAATGGGAAAATTTAACTCCGGGATACAAAAATGCGTCTTAATATATTATTATTATCCGAAACGCTGACTAATTTTTCTTTACTAGCAGAACCACCATACGTTAATGATTATGGGAACAGACGGCGCTTCTGTTCGTAGTTTATAGGAAATTACAGAGAAAAGAAAAACACCTGATTTATACGTGTTTTAAGGTACAGGATACGGATATCAAAATCATATATATGTGTGTGTATATATATATATATATATATATATATATATATATATATATATATATATATATATATATATATATATATACATATACATATACACACACTTGAATCTTTACTACAACTGAATTATCAAAATATGGAACATGATGAATATATAAATAAAAATAAAATCCTGCGTGGATCTTATCTTTCTTAATATACATATGGTATATACATATATACATATATATATATTTTATATATATATATATATATATATATATATATATATATATATAATATATATATATATATATATATATATATAAAATATACTTTATATATAGTTAGGCCAGAGCTATATGTAAAAAAAGGGGACGGGGAAGTAACGCGTTTGTTCTGCCATAAGATTCCCCACAACCCCATCTTTTTACAATCCCCTGCAATCAATCGTATTTTCGCACATCACATTCTACCAATCCAACATCGAGCGTCTGTATAAAAAGCACTTGTTCTTACCAATCCTGTGCGAAAAATCCACGATGGTATTTTTGTTTACAAAGCTTTTATTCTCACAATGCAATGCAATCAATTATTCTACGGTATAACGTCTGTGTACAAAGCAGTTTTCTTACATTCCCATGCAAACATTCCACGACAGAATACATTCTCACTTTTTTTCCAATCCCCATGGGTCGTCTGCAAAGCAATTTTTCTCGCAATTCCTCGTAACCTATCAAAGATAGAATGTTTACCTCGAAAGCCTTATTTATTACAATCCGGTACAGAATTTACTACAAAATAATATTTTTCTTATAATCCCATACTACTACTCCGTATGGAATGTCTGTTTAAAACTCCTATGATCTCATAATCCTATGTTATCAATCAACCACAGAACGTATCTACAAAGAATTTTTCTTACACTGTAATCCCTTATCACTCATGCGGGAAAGAATACCTAAATGAAGCACTTTCTCTTACAATCCCATGCAATTAAAAGGAACAGAATGTCTGTCTATAAAAATTTTTTTTATTACCTTTAACAGCATACTAACGATATCTAAGCAAACTTGAATCTTAACTATTGACAATAAACTTCCACCACTGAGACTGCAGGTCTGTCGCTTCTCTCAAGGTTTGAGCTAATTCTTTCACAGCCAACTTTCTTACTTTAGGCGGGTGCTTGGAATCTTCTCTTTAAATTCGACTTTCCAGCTTGGCTCGTCATCGAAGGTCAAAATTCTTCGAAGAACAAAAATATTTTTAATCCCATGTAACTCTACAATGATTAAAGTAAGTGAGATTGTTGATGATGTTGAGAACAAGCAAAAAGAGAGAACTTCCTTGCTTTGGTGCCTCACTGTTTAACAATTTAACACGGATCTGACTTTCAGCCTTGTCATTATGACAAGTCAGTTAACGCGCTACCTGGATGCGTAAAATTCTGTCATCTGCAGCTATTTACATCCGAATGGACAACATGTCAACTTCTGTGACTGCCTTCATAAATACGCATTACTAACTTTACTTTTCTTATTAAAAGATAATTGTCACTTGTCAAACTACGAAACTTTAAATTATTCAAATATCCTTCCCTATTACGTATGAATTCTTGAACAGCAGAGCTCTGGCGACGTAGTAGTTATCAACACTAAGTGTTATGCTAGTCTATGTTAGAATCAATCTTCTTCTTTGTTCCTCGGCACCGACAGCATAGAAAGATATACATACAGCTTGTATAGCATACATAAAATGGTAGTTCATTCACTGTCGCCTACAGTTAGGAAACAGACAAATTATGAACTGCCGTAGTAGCAGAAACCCACACCACATTACAACAGTGTGTGGCCCATGATTTAGTCCTCTAGGTATTATTATAGTCTCTCGTACAGGGGCAAGTGATCACATCCAAGTATAGGGGCAAGTGATCACATCCAAGACATGCCAAAATCTGCACTCTCGCAAGCGGGTACGCACGCACACACATACACACGAACACACACACGCTAACGTTGAGACGCACTTTCATCCTTAGGCAAGTGAGATTCAATATTTTCCTTTGGCGTCACTTAATGAATGAATTATTCGCCTGCTTCCTTCTCAATAGATAATCCTCGTCTCTCATCATCTCTTGCGTTCTTATCCTTCTCTTTCGTCCCTGGGAAGCTTCGTGGGTAGGTTTAATCCTTCATAAGTACCTCAAGGACTCCTTCATTATATATGCCTCTGAAACCCGCTCCTCCTCCTCCTCCTCCTCCTCCTGCTCGTCATTCTTCTTCCGACCTCCTCCTCCTCCACCTTCCCAAAACCTCCTTATTTCATTCCTCGAGTCGACGACTTCCTCCTCTTGTCCTTCGTTTCTCTCGAGAGCCGTAGCCTCCAGAACCGGTCACCCGCCCGAAATACCCATCCCCCATCACTTCTCTTCCTAAGCCTTATTTAGCCTAAGCCTCCTGAGGCCCGTTTGATGTGTTTCTTTTTTGTGTCTCAAGCCGAGCCTCAGAAAAACCAGAGGCGTTTTTCTTTAGGTGAATTAGGTAATTAATCGGTCGTAAAAAAGAACTTGGGCTTTATTGTGGAGAGGAAAAAATGCATAGCACAATATCATTATAGGAGTTAAAAACGGGATTAGCTTACAATTACATGTGAGAAAAACTGGCCGTCGTCGTTAATTAGAACCATTAAACCCTAAGAACATTACAAACGAGTGAAAAATAGACGACAACAACAAAACTGCAACGTAATAATAATAATAATAATATCTCTAAAAAGAGGCTAAAACTGAAAAAACTTTCCTTTATTCTCAGCTATGACGTAAATTTAGGAATGTTTGGCATCATTTCCAAAAACATGCAGTAAACACATACATGTTTACGAAATTTCAGAGCATTAGAAATGGTGAACAACTTTCAATCAATTATGACCAGAATCCCAATAAAAAAAAATATGCAAACCTTCATTGCATGAGAACGCTGCCTATTTTTCCATAACAAATGAATCATCAAATGACAAATAAAAATAAAACTAAGTTTTGAATCTTAAAAAGAGAACCAGGCAGAAATGACAACAAAAGTATCGTAAAATTTTCTTGAATTTATAAGACACAAATCACGTTAATATTATCTTCCAATGGCCTTCATTATTTTCATAAAAGTACTGCAATGTTAGTCTTATTTTTCATTAATTAAATGTAAGTATGTAAGAATATATACGTACATATATGTGTGTGTATGTATGCATATGTATATATATATATATATATATATATATATATATATATATATATATATATATATATATATATATATATATATATATATATATATATATACATATATAATATATATGGATATGGATGTATGTAATGTTATGTGTGCGTGTATGTTCCAGCATAACTCTCAAATGCATTAAGCAATTTCAACCAAACTTCTTATCGGTATGTGGGGGGTAAGACAACACTGGCACCAAAGGGGTGGGGGTGGGAGGGGGACGACATGCAAAAAAAAAAAAAAAAAAAGAAAACAACAGATATTAGTTTCTATTCCATAGTTTTCGAGGTTGCTGAGATGAATAGTGACATTCCCAATGACCTTCAAGTCCAAGCTCAGCCCTGATAGGAAGGGGGGGTGGGTGGGAAGGGAGTGACATAAAAATAACTGAAAACGCAGATATTGGTGTCTAATCCATAGTTTTCGAGGTTGCCAAGATGAATAGTGATACTCCCAATACCCTTTAAGTCCAAGTTCAGCCCCAATAGGAAGGGAGGGGGGGTGGAGGGAAGGGGTGACATGAAAAGTAACCGAATTATGACAAATATTAGTGCTAATCCATAGTTTTTGAGGTCGCTGAGATGAATAGCGACACTTTCCCAATGACCTTTAAGTCCAAGTTCAGTCCTGATAGGAAGGGGGGTGGGTGGGAAGGGAGTGACGTAAAAATAACTGAAAACGCAGGTATTAGTGTCTAATCCATAGTTTTCAAGGTTGCCGAGATGAAGAGTGATACTCCCAATGCCCTTAAGTCCAAGTTCAGCCCAGAGGAAGGGGGGTGGTAGGAAGGGGTGACATGAAAAATAACCGAATTACGAGAGATATTAGTGCTAATCCATAGTTTTCAAGTTTGCTAAGATGCATAGTGACACTACCAATGCCCTTTAAGCCCAAGTTCAGCCCCGATAGGAAAGGGGGTGAGAAGGGGTGGGAAGGGGTGACATGTAAAACGACAGATATTACTGTCTAATACATAGTTTTCCAGGTCGCTGAGATGAATATTGATACTCCTAATACCCTTTAAGTCCAAGTTCAGCCCAATAGGAAGTGGGGTGGGAAGGGGGTGAGATGTAAAAATAACCAGAAACGGCTGATATTAGTGCGTAATCCATAGTTTTCAAGGTTGCTGAGATGAATAGTGATAGCCCTGATGCCCTTTAAGTCCAAGTTCAGCCGTGATAGGAAAGGTGGGCGAGAAGGGGTGGGAAGGGCGTGACATGTAAAAATAACTGAAAACAACAGATATTAATGTCTAATCCCTAGTTTTCGAGGTCGCTGAGATGAATAGTGACACTACCAATGCCATTTAAATCCAAGTTAATCCCTGATAGGAAGGGTGGTTAGTAGGGGTGGGAAGGGTGACATGTAAAAATAACAGAAAATGACACACATCAGTGTCTAATCCATAGTTTTCGAGGTCGCTGAGATGAATAGTGACACTCCCGATGCCCTTTAAGTACAAGTTCAGCCCCAATAGGAAAGGGGGGCGGTGAGAAGGGGTGGGTAGGGGGTGACATGTAAAAATAACCAAAAACGACAAATACTAGCATCTAATCCATAGTTTTCAAGGTCACTGAGGTGAATAGTGAAACTACCAATGCCTTTTAAGTTCAAGTTAAGCCCTGATAGGGTTTAATCCTTAGTTTTCAAGGTCGCTGAGATGAATAGTGACACTCTAGGTACCCTTTAAGTCCAAGTTCAGTACCCATAGGAAGGAGGGGTGGGAAGGGGTGAAATACAAAATGTCAAAAATGCTGGGCAATGTAACTGAAGCAACTATCTTAACAGGAAAGTGAGAGGAAGTGAGAGAAAGAGAGAGTAGAGGGGTGTTGGGAGGAGAGAGAGAGAGAGAGAGAGAGAGAGAGAGAGAGAGAGAGAGAGAGAGAGAGAGAGTTTATCAGTTGTCATTCAGAGTTTTTCCAGGCAGCGCCAGGTTGGTCTGCTAGTTTATATATATATATATATATATATATATATATATATATATATATATATATATATATATATATATATATGATAGTTTTGTTCCTAATTAAAACATGATTTCGTTTCATAGTATTAAATATTAACTCTTAATATCATGTTCAGATTACCTTATGAATAACTAACTTCCAAAGGGTATTACAGTATATGTGTAAGTGCATCTGGGCCGACCAGGATTCAAACCCATACCTTTTGGTTTGATACAGAGGTTGACAGTTGACTTTATCCACACTATGCTGCCTAGAGAGATTCATACGATTACAGTATATATATATATATATATATATATATATATATATATATATATATATATATATATATATATATATATTCACATTTTCTATTTTACAAACATTAAGCTACAGATGTCCTTCAACATCAAATTCATTCAACCTAGGAGTGAACACCGACGGGAAATTTATAACTAATAGGCGATCCGTCGTCAGGTGAACTCGAACCACCGAATGGTTGGGGAACGACGACTTTTCACTGACGTTAGCCATTAGGTTATCAAGATGCCTCAGTGGTGAAGGGTCGCTGCAAATCGTTGTTTCTAAACCAAGCAGCGGTACGAAACCCACATGTGACAAAGTACATATTAATTTTAATTTCCCTTGAGTGTAAGTTATTCCCGAGGTGTAGTGAGTTAGATATTAAACGATATTTGTGCATATATATATATATATATATATATATATATATATATATATATATATATATATATATATATATATATATATATATATATATATATATATATATATATATATATATATATATATAGTGTACGTGGGTGTGTCTGTTTCGGTGTGCAAGAATGTGTAAATCTATCCATCAATCTCGATAAACATGTAGATAGATACACAGTCAGTCATATTACCGTTGTTCTCCCTTCCACGAAAAAAATTAGTAGTAATATTAGAAAAAGACTATGATAATCATACAGTTCCGTCAAGAAAACTTTATAAAAAAAAATAAGTCAGCAAAACTAGTCACTGCATAGCAATGTTTACCAAAGTAAATCTCTACAGAAAACAATGCGCCAATATATCATAATTATTATTATTATTATTAAAGGTGAAGAGACCAGGAT
This sequence comes from Macrobrachium rosenbergii, assembly GCF_040412425.1. NCBI lineage: Eukaryota > Metazoa > Arthropoda > Malacostraca > Decapoda > Palaemonidae > Macrobrachium > Macrobrachium rosenbergii. The sequence goes on from NC_089746.1 coordinate 36,027,015, forward strand.
GGGCAGTTCTATTGTAATTTAGATCAATCTTTCTCTTTTTAGGTGACGACAAGTTCGCACATAAAGAAGCGTCAATTAGAAAAGTAGATTTTTCCACATTAAAATTTACCTGCTACTTTAGTCATCCTAATTCACAGTTAAAATTCTACTATATCAACATAGTTTCATTATAATAAATTATTCAATATCACTGTCACGTGAAAAAAACAGTAAAAAAAAAAAAAATTAGAATTTTAGAGATAAAAAAAAAAAAAAAAGATTTGAATAACGTAGCTTATGGCATATATATAAAAATTAAATGATCGGTACTTTTAAATGCATGAACTCACATTTACATACAAACTGAGCAAATAAAAATTCCAAACGGTAATTAAATGACTGGCACCCTTAAATGTATTATTTTATCATAAATTATTTCGACAGTTATTGTACTGTTTCAATATAAGATGTAATTCTTCATAATAAGCGTAATCTGCATATATAATTTATTCTTTATTAATTCCAAAATCTTAGATTCATTTTACATTCATGATTTATATTTTAAAGAACCGTCAGCAACCTTGCACTGTCATTTCTATAATCAACTGATGGTACAAACAATTTTTATGTTGGACACTTACAGCATCAGTAATCTCTAAAGTTCGTATATGACTGGTAGTATTTAAATGAGCTCCTTAACTAAAAGTAAGACTTATTTATATTACACAGCATGCTAACGGATCTGTAATTATAGATAAAAATCATCGTTGCTAACGCAAAAATATTAAGAAAATGGGCAAAAGAAAAACAAGCACAACTAACGCGAAAAAACACACTCAGGAAAAGTAAAAGAATTCGCCAGTCAACCCAAAAACCCTTCATGGGTGAGGAGATGAACCACCAATAACGTAATTAAACATTCACACCCTCTTCAAAACTTCTCAATCCCTATCAGCGTTTTCCCGGGGGCATCCGCCCTATCCCTATCCATCCTTTCCCTACATCCTCCTCCACCTCCCAACCAACAACTTCACCCATTTAACCTTATGAATAAATCATACCTCTTCGCTCCTAAATCCTCCATCTCTTCCCCGGCGTCGCAAAGTTGTATTGAATTTCACTTGAATTGCCAATTTCACCTCAAATGACATGTCCCTCATCCATCTCCCACAAATCACCCCCTCCGGTCCCCTCCCCGAACTACCCCGCCCATCCCCTTCCTCAACATCCATCTCTCAATACCCAGCCCGGTCCAGTTCCCCCTTTTTTCTAATTTTATTTTATTTTTTTCCACCTCCCTTCCGGAAACCAATCTCCCTGATTTTTCTTCCTGCACGCCTTTTCTTGCCACCTTATCTCTCCGAGGGCGCTGTCACCAACTCCCAACTTCCTGACGGAGCTGCTGCAAGTCAAAGTGATTAAAAGTGGAGAAAAAATTGTAGGTGGCAACAAAGAACCGCGTGAAATAACTCCGAGATATTATGATAGGTCTTCCAGATTTTTGCTCTCATTCTTTCAAAGAAAAGTCGTGTTTTCTTGTAATGGAGTGTTCGTCTTTTCATACTGATATCTCGGGGGAATAACTGAAATTTTAGCATCCGAAAGTGAAACAATTTTAATCAAAATCATTCTGCACTTGACTGACATATTTGGTACATGAGTATTTTCATAAACGATAACAGAACACATATATGAGTGTGACGTGTATACTTACTAAACGAAGCCTTTGGCTCTGACACATTTTCTTTTGGAAATAAAAATAAAAACTCTAATTGGACTGACTGCTATGTTTTGTCTCGCAGGAATATATTACACTCGTAGTTTTCTCTTTCCTCAATTTTTTTTTTCAGTTTCATTATATCTCTCTCTCTCTCTCTCTCTCTCTCTCTCTCTCTCTCTCTCTCTCTCTCTATTTGTCGCAGTTTTGGGATATAAAGAAGGCAGATTAATGAATGAATGACGAAACAAATCGTACGAAAAACAAATGAATGATTCCTCCATTCAAACTGCTGACTCTAAACAAAGTTCACAATCGCTATTCTGCTAAGCCATTGATAAATTTTTCATTAAAACCCACAAAGCGTCTCATTGCATACGTTATTATTGTTTTAACTTATATTTCTTTGTTGTCTCTCTTGTGTAGTTTATTCTTTACTTCTCTTGTAGTGTTGTGCTTTTCCCACTAGTCTGCCAATCGTTAATAATAATAATAATAATAATAATAATAATAATAATAATAATAATAATAATAATAATAATAATAATAATAATAATAATAATAAACGACGCATGAGAAGTGGATGTCCCATTGCAACAGTCTTTTCTGTCAGAGACAGCAGTATCTAAAGGAATCCTTCGATTTATCTCAAGCTAAATGGTTTCTAACGCCATTAGTAATAAATTTACACATCGCCATAACTTCATTAAGAACAGCTGGTATCCGTCTCATCATTATTCTCCGTTTTAGAAGAACAGTCTTCATTCACAAGAGTAACACCAACTGGTCCTTTGCGCAGAATAAAGGAAAGGTACCCCAACTACAGTATACGCTGCCTTTCGTTTTCTTTTTTTTTTTTTGAGAGGAAAAAATAGAAGCAACTACACATCATTAATTGAAATATTCATTACTGATTATAATCTATGAAATCCAATTAAAAAGATACAGATATGGAATAATCACTGCTCTATTTGCTAACATAACATCGAGATTCAAGCTACGGAACAATATATACAAAGAGTGTGTGTGAGAGAGAGAGAGAGAGAGAGAGAGAGAGAGAGAGAGAGAGAGAGAGAGAGAGAGAGAGAGAGTGCTTACTATCTACACTATAAAAAATTCACGAGCTTTAGGGAGAGAAAGAAAGGACAAGAAATAGGCTTACTCAATTACAGAGGATTGGCTCTTTGTCAACAAGTTTCAGTCATGAAATATGGAAGAAAGAGCAGCTACACCAGTATCTATTGTGTACTTTAACGGATTTCCTGCGATTTAGCATTGTAAACGTAATCTACTTTCAATCAATTTGATAAAAAATACTCTCTCACACAAATCGTAACACTGTAATGGAATAGGTTGGTGCCCATTTTCAGTTGGGTGGACTGGCAGGCGGTATGCCAGAAGCGATCAATAGGCCTAGTATACGTGAGTCTAGAGCTGCGCCACTCACCCATTGCGCTTTAAAACCTGGGCATAGGGCACAGTTCCACAAGTTCCCACATCCCTCTCTCTCTCTCTCTCTCTCTCTCTCTCTCTCTCTCTCTCTCTCTCACACACTCACACACACACACACACACACACACACACACACATATATATATATATATATATATATATATATATATATATATATATATATATATATATATATATATATATATATATATATATATATATATATATATATATATATATATATATAATTAACTGATAAATATAAATTCCGGGATGAGAAATATTTTGTTTTAACGGGGTTGATTTCGATTCTATGTAAAGAACCTGAATAAGGCAGAATCTACTTATATCTCTCTTGATACCTCTCACGTCATCAAAATCAACAATAACTGACAGTCATTTGACAATCTAATTATTATATATATCAAGCTTTAATGATATTTATTCATAATCAAAAGCTTTCACCTTTGCATTACCAAGTAATGTCAAAGATTTGGAGAAATTTTGTGTACACAATTTTCGTTAGGTTATTTGCGAATGCCAATCTGAAGTAGCATGATAAAGAATAATACAACTTCTAATGACCATATATGAATGATTCCAGAGTCATTTTATGAAGAGTCTTGAAGTAATAAACGCGCTTTTCCATTCTAAAATAAACTTGAACAGGATCCCTTTCAATATATTGTAATATCAATACCACTTTTGTTGTCCCGGAATCAAGACATCAAATTATTATTATTATTATTATTATTATTATTATTATTATTATTATTATCATTATTATCCATGCATATGAAGCACGTTTACATAAATTCAGGAAAGAAATGCTGAGGCACTTTGTGGCGTAAAAACAAAAAATAAAAACTTATATTTTTTGTTTCGTGAGGAAATTCCTTGTCAGCGCCTAACTTTTTCTAGGAACAACGATCAACTTCAGAGACAAGATAATGCGGAGAGGCTGAGAAAATTTCATTAGAAGCATCTCATAAATTCATGTTCATGACGAACACAGAAAATGAAATTGGGCCCCCTCCTCTCGGCTAAATTATGGCCATGGTTTTCGATAAAGTCGACGGTTAAATAGTGGAAGAAAATTTTAGAGCTAAACAAAGTTTTGAGAGAGAGAGAGAGAGAGAGAGAGAGAGAGAGAGAGAGAGAGAGAGAGAGAGAGAGCGCACATTACCACCTGAGAGGGTTATAACTTACATATATTTTTTTATGAATAGTTTAAAAACACACTTGTTGTCACCTGCACCATAAGAAAACTGTTATCCTACCCTATAATACGAGGTGTGAGTACCAGAAGCACGGCAATTACTTCAGGAAATGAGAGGAAAAGGCGATGAGAAAGGAAGTTCTATTGAAATAAGACATTTACAGTTAGGTAACAGCGTCATGTGAACCAGTCCCTTTGATCTCTAATACCCTGTCTCCCAATTTGCACCTCTCATTACAAAACAAATTCTTAACAGCACGTACTACAAGAGTCGAGAAAAGCTGTTCACTGGTTCCGTTAAACTACTTAACAACAATATATTAAAACTCTGGCAATCGTACTGACCACAGAAAATTTTAACCCATGAAACAAGGCGCTTCTGGTATACCCATTGTAAAGAAAAATAGTTTTCGTTATCTACAGCGATCAAAGACTGAATTTTCATCCAATGCCTTTGTTGAAGGTAATGCCAGAAGCAATATAAAAATAATTACTGTTTTATGAACAAATAGCAGACAGTCGCATGAAGAGCATTAACTAAATGTTACAAAAGATCCGTAAGAAATGTATTGCAAAAAAATCACAATACACGACGGATTTGAAAAACCTGAAATCAATCGCTCAATCCAATCCCAAGCTCTGTATCCTCTAGGTCTATCCATCAACATTTTTTTTTTCTTTTATTCCATAACCTTTCACATTTTTATTTTTCATTTCACTTTAGAGATTGATGACTTTTATTCCGTTGTAGTTTTTACACCCGTGTCAAGGTTTACAACTAACCATCAATCAAATTCCCCTTGATGACTTTTGTGGCAGACGATTTCTATTTGTATATATGGATTCGGGAAGGAAGGCAGATGAAGTATATAACTCTCCGACTGACAAGCTCCGAGAATTCTATCACACAGTTTCGAAAAGGGAGAAAAATTGGAAGAATAGAGGATAAGAAAAACAACACATCGGGTATTAAAAGTGCGATCATCTAGAGCCATATTTATGGGCAGGGATTCAGCGACCCTTTATCTGGGCACTGAATGAGAATATAAATGATTCCCATTGCGTAGCGTCACCAGAGAAATTTATAAATAAACAAATAAAGAGTCAAAACAATTTCCAAATCCGACCGTTCTTCTTCCCCTTAGCCGCATCGCTCCCCACATAATCCCGCATCAGTAATCCCCTTTCTTTGTCTGTATTACTTTTGCTTAACCCTTCAAAATAACTCTCACACCCCAGCGCCCTGCTTCGCTATAAATATGATTACAAACGAATTCATTACCGAAGGGATGCGAGGAATGCACCAAAGAGTAAATATATTCATCCAGTTTTATGTTCACACATCCACTACAAAATTATTTAATTATATATTTGCATTCATGAATGTATGCATGTATGTATTAACACATACTACAGTACATTCTTTTCACTACATAGCTTTCTTTCCTTACTAAGCTTAATATCCAATCGTTCGTGAATTTGCAACCTAACCTACGACCTATTATAAAATACAAAAATTATAAACAAAAATATACCGCCACGTGGATAAAAGTGGAGGTCCCTTGGCGTCAATATCAGCTGGAAATTTATTTCGGTATCCGTGATCTTTGGATATTCATTTGGTCACCCCATGAAAACACTTCTGGATTATATATATATATATATATATATATATATATATATATATATATATATATATATATATATATATATATATATATATATATATATATATATTATAGATTTCTCACTCATACAGGCGTGACATGTTATACACACACACGTTTGTATATATATGTATATATACATATTATATATATATATATATATATATATATATATATATATGTATATGTATATGTATATATATATATATATATATATATATATATATATATATATATATATATATATATATATATATATATATATATATATGTTGTCTTCATCAAAATAGCTGAAGGAAGTAACAATACTTATCACCTCATCAAAAAAGAGAAGTAACTAAAAATGGTTTGTGTACCCGAAGGAGTACATATGGACATCAAATGGAAAGCAGACTTCACTTTAAACAGAACAAAAATCGCTTTATTAGCACAGTAGACTGACCTATTATTGGTCTAGGATATACATTTAAATGAGTATATATTTATCTACCACAGACCTAAAAAATCAAACGAAAAAGTGGGAGGAAAATAAGTTGGTTTACTCCCAGAAAATATAAAACTTGAGAACCCTATGAAAGCAAAATATGAGGTATAGTTGCAGCCACACATTCTATGTTACAATGTCACAGATACACAGGGAGGAAAAAAGAATATATTTACCAATATCTTTATGACTGAACGCAGCTGAAATATGGACTGCGGGATGATATGCCTGTTGCACACATAATATTCAAGATGATAAATATACATTTAGCATAATCAATTATGTAATTTCCTACATCATTCAGAATATGATTCATAAGATGATTGCTTCCGTAACCTTGTCAGTTAACGACATGAAATGCATGAGCCATGTTTTATAGTCCATAAACTTTATACCATTTTTAATTACAAAAATTTACTCCTCTGTCCAACTACGTTTAACATTGCTCATATTTCAAAGTGCTGATTCATTAGAGGTGTCCGGTGCATGACTCCCCCACCCCCCAAACCATTCCTATTACGTGATAGCAAAGCGTCTTTGGCGCAAAGAGGGCCTTCGCACTACACCTAAAGCAAGCTTTATGAACAGAATTGATCTGCTAATCGCGACTAGTTTCATAATTTCTCTGGCTATGTCGACTACTATTCACGATTATATTTTTTTTATCTTCCTATTCAAATTAATTTACACTGAAACTGACCACGTAAATTTCAAATGCTGACCGGTGAAACTGAAAACAAGTAATATATGAATTTAATTCTCTGCGATTCCAGTTACCAGAGTCGGCGAATATATGTAGTTATGAAGATTACTGTAATATACGTACTTTAATATGAACGTGAATGCATGTTCTTTACTATTAACACGAAATAAAATCAAGATTATACATTCGTAGATATCGACTACCAATAAAGAGGCATACAGTGACTAGTACAGGCCTCTGTTTGTGGTAAAATGGCTGGTGCTGGAGAAAATCTGATAAACTTAGTATAACATAATGGTTCCGTCAAGGAGAAAGAACGGAAGAGAACGGGTTCCTGATGATGCTTCATATCTATAAAATAATGTGAGGATTACGGTGTGCGGAAGTGTCAGAACAGGAGGGCCTCAATGTTCGGGAAGTGTGTGTGTGTGTGTGTGTGTGTGTGTGTGTGTGTGTGTGTGATAGCCTTGTAGGGCGAAATATATTTACACGGGGTATAAACTGCTGATCAGTTTTCTGTGCATTTATATGAAGAAGCTGATGCCCTGGAAAGTTTCTGCTTAGGAACTACACCGTTATACGTTATAACAACAGCTAAATGAGGAATAGGCAATGGACTTTGTGTGTAGATACAAACCACAAAATATATAATTACATCAATAAAAATACTGTACGGATAACAATAAAAGATTTCAAATTTTTAATTAGGCCGACCATTCCTCTAGCTCCCACTGACTTCCTTACCTCCGGCATCTACAGCAACACACACACACACTGAGAGAGAGAGAGAGAGAGAGAGAGAGAGAGAGAGAGAGAGAGAGAGAGAGAGAGAGAGAGAGAGAGAGAAGTGGTGGGGGGATCCAAACACACACCTAATTCGAGCGGACACTGATCCGAAGAAAGCAGGCCAAATGGCTACTACTTGTGTGGACATCAAAGAAGGTGCTCACGGCCTCTAAATCTTTTGATCCCATAGGTCTGGCTTTCTAGACCTCGACCAGAGGATTTAAGGGCTTGGCGGACACACGCAAAGGGAGAGAGAGACGATGCCAATGGTAAAAGACACTCGCCTAAGATACGTAACACGACACTTTAGGGGATTAATAAAAAGGAAGGAGGAAGGGCGTTTTAGAGAAAACCGAACCATCGTCAGAGGATTTATGGCCTGGGGAGAGAAAGACGTCGCACACATTCAGGTCTTAAAGGAAAATAATAATAATGATAATGTTTCTCTGCGGGCAAACTTATGCCGTGCGCTTCTAAGTGGCGCCATATGCGTATGTCAGAAGACGGTATGATTCTCATCACTTTTTGCCTTTTTCGTCAGAGGACTATGAATGAAGATCTCTCTTTATTTGAGCAATAAAGCTTAATAACTTTCTTATTCCATTGCGCGATTTAGTGACTAATTATTAATAATCTCAGAATAACGAGGCGCAATCCTGTTACAATAACAAAAACGAACTTCAACTTGAAAATTCTGTACCTTCCTTGTACCTGATACAGCTGAAATTCCATAGAAAAGCAAGTTGGAAATCAAGTATTATCAAAGCAGAGACGTAAATAACCTGAATGCAGTTACTACAATTTTTATGGAAGAAATAAGATTTATATTCCAACCTAATTCTAATATGCAAAACCTTTTCATTACATAGGCAAGATCACTATAACTTCCAAAACACCTAAACACAAAGAAATCATCACAGGTTTCAATGCATCATAAACAAAAGGACACAAAACATTCAGTTCAGTAATTCATCGGAATCTTAAAAACTATAAACGCGAAGACTGTGTATGAATAAATGAATATATATATATATATATATATATATATATATATATATATATTATTATATAACAAAACACACACACACACATATATATATATATATATATATATATATATATATATATATATATATAATATATATATATATATATATAAACACACACATGGATATCCGGCCTGGATGTATACATGGATATCCGACCTGGATGTAAAGAATCTACTCAATCGTAAAAGGAAGAAACCGCAATAAGATTAGAAGTTCTAAACGAGGATAAACAGCAGCTTTTGAAAGACTTCTCTGCCAAACAAATCAAGAAATCCACCTGACGACAAAAGAGATCCATGCAAATGTTGTGACAACTCGGCAAGCAAAGAAGCTCATGATTCTCCGTGGTGGGCTATGCACAGCGAAGAACACCAGAAATGTTATGCAAACATGGTAGGAATCTACCTGATGGAACCATAGAAGACACTCCAAAATTTGGGTCTCCATTGCTACTACATAAGGATGCCCCATCCTGGAGCAAAGAGGATAGAAACTAAATTATTTATTGACCAACTACAAAAACTACAGCAAGGGTTCAAAGTGGATCTTATTTCTCCTGTTACTGATTAATTGATCGTCGAAGCAGGTAGAAAATAAGCATTTTCTATATGATCTTGAATAAACCTCTTCGTGAGGCTGTCAGGAAACTACGGGAGAAAGAGAATATCATCCTCTGATATATATAGGCTACTGTTTATGTTATCATAAAGATGATGAACGAAATCCTCAATAACGCTCCAAATTCGATAGACCTCACAAGACTCTGCCAGACATACTGAAAAGATGTCAAGTTTCCTAAGGTGGCCGGCGACAACAGACCAGAATATTGCTATGGGACTGTCCATGTAGAACTGGAACGAGTGAGACACATGCTGGCACATGACAGATACCCCAGTGATGTGAAAACGTGATCAGGAAGTAAAATGAGTTTTCACACAAAATATATACACCAGAGGAAGAAACAAAAGAACGTTAACATTTTGCTACCAAACTGACTGTGGGAGGGTCTACAGCCAAGAAGCAGATGCCCTTCAGAGGATCATCACCAATTGGGTAACACCAAAGGCACCCTTAGAGAAAGTGTTGTTGAATTTTCAGCAAGCCATCCTAACAGATGTCCTTGAGATAAGGAACAGCACTGCCCATAAGTGATCCTTTAAAGGATCCAAGGGATCGAATTGGTGAACAACTTCAGTGTCTCTTATCAGGGACACTAAAGTTGTTCACCAAGTGAATGGCTAAATGCAGCTTGTGGATGCTATAGCCTTGAGAATCACACTGTAGCAACAGACTGTGTTTTTCCCCTCCAACACAGGTAAATCTCAATGAAGACTGTTAGCATTCTCTCCAGTCTTGTGAAGCCTCATGAAAAATTATCCTGATCTGTATATTTTCCTGATTAAATTGCTTTTCATTCTTATTTTTAATCTTCAATTTTTTTTTACAGTGATCACCTGCATACTGGAGTGACGCTCCATTTGGAACAAGAATAGCCGTGAAAATGGAGACTAGTTAATTACTGAAACAGCTGTTGGCGTTGAATAAACATAACAACATTCATGTCTTCCTTCAATGCTTTTCTCCAGAAGATAAGAGGTGATACAGGAAATTGGAGAAGTGTTGTCTTACAGTAACAACTGTCAGGCAGGCACTGTTCCATAGTGAAAATTACCAAACAGAAAGACTGGCCAAAAGATATATATATGGCTCATTTGCCAGAAGAATGACACAACTCTAAAAATGTGTTTTCTGAGTTACTGATACTAGCAGATAGCCCGTTCTTTGTTTAATATTGTGGTAAAAACGTCTTATTTGTATTTGTAATACGAACCGCTAGAGGGCATGACGTCACTATTACACTATAGAGAGTATAGTTTTAAAGTTTAAAATGCTTCTCCTGAAAAATAGCAATTTTTGAGTTATGTCACTCTTCTGGCAAAGGAGCGGTATGTATATGTATATATATATATATATTTTTTGGCACAGTCTTTCTGTTTGGTAATTTTCACTAACAGTGCACGTGTTAGCGAGATATTTGGAAAATTGAAATCTCAGACGTAGCCTAATTCGTTATACTTATAATTAATTTATGTACCCTTACCCTCTTACATACACATACACAGAAGATATATATACAGGGTGTTTCGAAATTAGAGGCGCCCCCTACAGCATAAACTAAAATTGATATGGACAAAAACAAAAGTAATTCAGAACAGGTATTTATTTAAGTTTCTCTCTGAGTATTTAATATTTTGTGTAGCCTCCATCTGCCTGTACCACAGCCTACATTCTTGAGAGGTATGATTTCACCAAATTGCAAAAAAGCTGAGAGTCAAACTCCATTTCCCTGAGCACTTCTGTCACCTCTCTTCGCAGGTCGTTGAGGCTTGGTATACCATCACAGTTCACTGTGCGTGCTTCAACAAGATCCTTTAAGATACTACCAATGTTTTCACAAACATTAAGGTCAGGGGAGCTACCTGGAAATTCACTTGATGAGAAGAAATCGATACCACTGTTTCCAAGCAGCTCCTGTGTCTGAAGAGACTTGAAACATGGTGCCTTATCATGCAAAAATGTGACTTCTTCAACAGACAACACGTTTTCAGGATCTTTGAGGAAAGAAAGTACTCCACCAGTAAGCACAGTTTCCCTGAAGTATTCGCCATTCCATGACTGTCCGTTTTCTTTGATGATCCACATTAAACGTTTGGCTGTGAAACAGAGAAAAATTCCCAAACATTCACGAAATTTCACAACTTGGTGATACCACACGTCATCGCTGATATCATCTAACTTTGCAGCCCAAATGATGTCATTTTTATGATTTGGCTTCCTGACTATGTAAATGAAAAATTCATCTGATGCAGCAACATGAAGAAAGTCAGCTTCATCCCAATCTTTAAGAAATGAACCACATAGCCATGCAAGGTCTTCTCTCTGTTGCTGAGTGATGTTGGGCTTACTGATAACATGAAATGGCTTGATACCAGATTTTTTCAACTCACGATATACAGCACTATAAATCCTCTTCTTTCCCCTTTTTGTTTCTAGTTCAAGCACCAATTTACATAAAGACTTTCTTGGTCTACCCACTGCCTCAGCTATGATGTCTTTTGACTCCTGAGAAAGGACTTCAGGCCTTCCAAGATTCTCACTCTTTTTGCGATGACAGTCATATGGATTTTTGTTCCAGTTTCTTTTAACAAAGGATTCATCTCTTTTAATGTATTTAGCTATCCAGGAACATGAAATGAAGGATACGCCAGCATCCCTGGCCTCTCTGAAGGTTATAGCCCGGATTCGGTCAATCCATCTGATTTCCTCCGAGTCATTAGCCATGGCTGTATCTAACTCGGTCACTCAGTCTGAAAATACAAGAAATGTAAAGTGAAAAATAGCTTAACAGAAACTTAAAGTAATGTACTTGGAGATAGGCTATAGCAAAAAACTTCATAACTTTCCATTTGTTCTGTGGAGGGGGGGCTCTAATTTCAAACACACCCAGTATATGTATATATATATATATATATATATAGTATATATATATATATATATATATATATATATATATATATATATATATATATATATATATATATATATATATATATATATATATATATATATATATATATATATATATATATATATATATATATATACACACACATACACATATATATATATATTGTTATGTGTGAGGGTCTTGGTTGATCATGTATTATTCAATTTACGTAGTTTTCACGGCCCTGCAAACCAAGATTACACGTAACCTGCCACTTGAAGCCAAAAGTTAACCTCAAAGACAGTCGTTAATTAGCCAAAGGTCGCCAGTTAAGGGTAATTAACCTTAACAAAAAATATTTGAGATGAATTTGATTTTAAACGCAACGGTTCTTCCCAAACATTCGGACGCTTGAGGCATACAAAGCATCGAGATTTAACCTGATTTTGCTTACCCTAAATCCTAGGTATTTTACTGGAATAACGGGGTTGAAGCTAACAATATAATAATGAGGCTTAATCTAGACTTCGTAAACACATATACAGTAAGTGGGGATGAAAGGGGAAACAAAGAAATGCGAAATACAGAAAAAAAGATAAAAGAATGGGCGAAGTTTTGAACAAAAGCGACTTTACCTTAGGACGAACGTTGTGCGCACCAACACCGCCGAGGGGGTCTTCGCAATTGCTTCTTCACTTCACTGATAGAATAATAGACAAAGAAAGGGAGAAGAGGCCCTGTCGGACATGTGGTCTCTCCGAATGCTCCAGTCTCTCTGTCGTTCCCTGACCGGCCTGGGTCAAAACAGGCCTACAGTCATGCCTTAGGTGTCCTACGCTCTGTTAAAACATTCGCCACGAGAGACAGGTAGAAAGGAAAAAAGGACTTTAGGACCACCTATTCTTAAAGTTGAATATGGAAATTTCTCCTATGGGGTTAAATGCCTAAATGCTACCTATTCCTTTCTCCAACGGATGTTAAAGTTTGAACTGAAGACGCTCCTAATGCGGACAATGGCTTTTCCCGGTCTTGGTCAGGCTGATATTATTTACAATCAAATGTTACGAGGGCGAACAGCAGTAATATTTATAAAAGCTCCCCCCCTTAAGAGGGCCTTCACTCCCTTTTCGGGCGTGAAGGTCTGTACTATGCAAGCTGTTCGCCTCTATTAGGTTACTCTTCTTCCCCTGAGCAGATTAGTCCTGGTTAGCCTACCTAGCTACAGAACTACCTAACCCTAGATAGGATATGAGCTATAATCACTACTTTACCTAATTCTAGCAGTACTAGAAGGTGCTCACGGTTATTATAGGCTACCTCCTACAATCATGATGTGTTTTAGACCTAGCCTAGTGGTACATTCTATGATATTCCCTAGCCTAACCTATCCTAACCCGACCGTAGCACCAACATAAGAGTTAATGTTCTAACTAAATCACAACATGGTTTATGTTTAATACAATTAATAATTACTAGTTAATTCATGAGGTTGCCTCATATGATAAATGGGTGCCTCACTGAGGTCTTAGGCCATGCGTGTCACGAGCATCGTGGCTCGTTTCACAATAGTTAAGATTACTGAAATTAGTTATGCTACTTACATGATTACTGCGGCTCGGTGGTAAGTGGAAGGAACAAGGTTACTAAATTGATGTACCGTACTTTTAGGTGGCCTAGGCTAGGTACAAATAAAAGGAAGAGATCACACTGGCTACCTTCTCTGGGCAAGGGGCCAGGATCACTCTTAGATGTTAGGGCACTGTGCCGAGAGGGCACTAGTGCCAGGATGAGCGTATAGCTCCGCAACTACTGGGCTCTCTTCCGCCCCTTCTTCTTCTTCTTCGGTTTCCTCCAAGGCCTATCAGTAGCTGGCCTAGCAGGTGATGAGAGCACCGACTCCGGGGACAGGCCAGAAGGGCTAGCGGGCACGAAGTCAGGGGCAACTGCAAAAGCTGCGGGAGGACTCCCTACTCCGGCTGCTGCGACAACCGGAGCGAGAGCGATCTCGACTTCTGCGTCCGAGGATGCCAGTTCCTGGTCTTCCAAGGGAGGGGTACCATTTCGATCCTCCAGGGGTTCATCCTGAGTCAAATTTGCAAAGAAGAATCTTGCAAAGAAGAAGTTTCGGGTGCTGGAGGCTCTCCAGTCGCGATGATCAACTGCATGGGGAATCCTAAATCTCCCGGAGGAGGATTCGCCTCATGATTTAGACCCGGCATAGGGGCCTTTTCCATTGGTAGCTCAACGTCCGTGGCGGACGGAGTCTGGCACTGCTCAGTGCTCGCAAGTGGCACTGGCAGCAGTTGAGGGTCAGGCATGCCTGACAAGGGGTCCAGAGGTGCAATACCTCTCGGACGACTTGGGTTTGGCTGCGGCAGAGATTCCTGCCCCAGCAGGAGATCGTAGCCTCTCGGTGAGTTTTGTTCGGGGGCGTCCGCTGGGCGTTGCTTGATTGGGCAGCCCTCCCAATTTGTGGAGTGGTCTGCCCGCTTGCACGTCCTGCAGCGGTACTGCTCCTCCTGAATCTCTCTTCGCGGGGGGAAGACCTCTTGGTGGGCCAGCCCTTCGCAATTGGAGAGGGCTAGGCCTGGAAATAGTTTGTTGGTGCCCCTTCCGCGGACCACTTTGGTGGGCGGAAGGTGGAGGTTTGTCATGGTTGAGAGTTTTAGATGGGGCCTCCGTGGAGGAGGTAACGTGGCTGCAAAGTGGCGTTGGTGACGGGCTTCCGCAGAGAAGATCCCGACCCAACAAGAAGACCACTCGGGCCGAATTCCACCTACCACGCCAAGGCGGTGGGGTATCGTGCCCCAAGGTGTCATTACCTGGAGTTGGTCCGTGGGAACGGTAATGGTGTGGCCCTCTATCCACTTCATTTCCCACCGGGTTTCTTCGTCAACCACAGCACCGGCTGGCACTTGGGCCCTAGTGATCAGGCTAATGTCTGCCGCAGTGTCTACTGTGACCGGAAGGGTCACTGGCAGGCTAGTGCTCTGAAGAGGGGCCACCGAGATGTACTGGGTTTCCAGTCTCTCGGGGTAAAGGATCCGGTGCGGACCAGCAGCAGAAAATGAAGTGCTGATTAGGTTGACAAATTTGGTGGTGGGGACATGATGTGGACAGGCCGGAGATCCAGCATTGTAGTGGCTAGCAGCCCCACAGGATTTGCACGGGCCTTTTGGATGGGCTCGGTGGCCTGCAGTAACTGTTGGAGGAGAGGGCTGAGCGGATGAATCGGGAGCGGAGTTCTGGCTGGTAGGGTTAGGCTGCTTATTAGTGCCGAGTTTGTATCGGCACTCAGCTTCAGCGTGGCCCCATTCTTGCAATAGTTGCACAGGGTCTTGCTAGACAGTCCATTCTTGGGCGAGTGGAGTTCGAGAGGTAGGCCGGAGGGATGATTCGCTTCTGAGAGGTGCTATGCGACTGATTGAAGGTTTCCACGAATCAGCCATGCGACAAGCTTCCATAAGTGTGGAGGGCTGCTTATCGTTAAGATATACCGCAAGGGGCCCTGGCACACATTGGAAAAGGTCTTCTAGCATGGTCCGATTGAAGAGATCTTCAAACGTCGTGCAGGCCAAGGAGTCGAACCAGCGCGGACTGGGTTTTGTGACATGCCCATTCCGTCCAAGACCAGCCGACTTCCTTGGCAAGACCTCCGGAACCGTTGTCTCCATTTTTCTGGGGTTATCTCGTAGGCCTTGTAATGACTCACGAACTTCCGCCATGTTACCTCTCTGGCTCTTCTCCAGTGAGCGAAGCGCTGCCTTGGCTTTTCCCTCCATATGCTTGGCTAGTATTAAGGCTCTCTCCGTCTCCGTGGTGCTGTAGTTATCGAAAAGAGCCTCGATCTCCTCCAGCCATGCTTCTGGCTCGTCCTCAGTCCACTTGGGGACTAGGGAATTGATGCTCGAAATTGGAGCGTTTGATGCAGCAGGTGTAGGACTGGAGGCTTGATGGCTAGCCATAGCTTCGGCATTCTCCATTTTCGCTCTCTCAAGCTTGAGCTCCTTCTCCTTTAGGGCTAACTCAGTTTCCTTGCAGGCTAACTCATGCTGTCTCCTTCTTTCTTCTCTTTCCTCTTCATATTGCCTTTGCTCGGCTTCATACACCCTTCGTTCTTCTTCATACTTCCTCTGCTCGGCTTCATACTTCCTCTGCTCGAGTCTTTCTTCCTTCTCCGCTTGGCCAAGTCGTCCACTTGCTCCTTAACCCAGGTGGTAAGTTCCGAGCCGGTGAGACCTGCCGCCGTCCCCAGCCCCAGGAAAGTTTTATAATGCTCGGCTGCCATGGTTCTGGTGGGGAAGGGTGTCTAACCGGGTCGACGGACGTACTTGGGCAGCGAGGAAGTGTCTCTTCAAATGACGTGGCACCCTTTCAAAAGGTGGCACTGTAGTTTGGGTGTGCCGTGTACAGGTCACACTGGTGGCACTCAG